>NC_138770.1:354876301-355122622 GCF_965119305.1 Pelophylax lessonae
ATACGTAAATGGAAGAAGTTTGGAACCTCCATGACTCTTCCTAGAGCGGACCACCTGGCAATACTTAGCGATCTCAGGAGGTGACCAAGAACCTGATGGTCACTCTGACAGAGCTCCAGTCTTTCTCTGTGGAGAGAGGAGAACCTTCCAGAAGAACAACAATCTCTCCAACACTCCACCAATCAAACCTATATGGTAGAGTAGCCAGACAGAAGCCACATCTCAGTAAAAGACATATGACAGCCCTCCTGGAGTTTGCCAAAAGGCACCTGAAGGATTCTCAGATCATGAGAAACAAAATTCTCTGGTCTGATGAAACAAAGATGGAACTCTTTGGTCTAAATGGCAAGTGTCATGTCAGGAGGAAATGAGTCACCGCTCACCATCTGGCCAATACAATCCCTACAGTGAAGCATGGTGGTGGCAGCAGCATGCCGTGGGGATGTTTTTCAGTGGCAGGAACTGGGAGACTAGTCAGGATCAAGGGAAAGATAAATGCAGCAATGTAGAGAGACAGCCTTGATGAAAACCTGCTCTAGAGCACTGGACCTCAGACTGTGGAGAAGGTTTATCCTCCAACAGGACAATGACCCTAAGCATACAGCCAAGATAACAAAGAAGTGGCTACGGGACAACTCTGTTAATGTCCTTGAGTGGCCTAGACTTGAACCCGATTCAACAAATCTGAAGAGATTTGAAAATGTCTGTACACCAATGCTCCCTATCCAACCTGATGGAGCTTGAGAGGTCCTGCAGAGAAGAATGAGAGAAGAATGGGAGAAACTGCCCAAATATAGGTGTGCCAAGCTTGTAGCATCATACTCAAAAAGACTTGAGGCTGTAAGCCTTGGTGCCAAAGGTGCTTCAACCAAGTATTGAGCAAAGGCTGTGAATACTTCTGTACATGGGAATTTTGTTTGTAATTTACAAAGATTTCAATCAAACTTCTTTTACGTTGTCATTATGGGGTATTGTTTGTAGAATTTTGAAGAAAATAATGAATTTAATCAATTTTGGAATAAGGCTGTAACATAACAAAATGTGCAAAAAGTGAAGCGCTGTAAATACTTTCTGGATGCACTTTACAATACATACTTACATTGGTTCAACCTGGAGCAATGTAACCATGTAAAAATTGCCATACCTAAACTTCAGCTTTAAAGTGTAACTCCACTTTTATTGAGGAAAAAACATTCTCTTCTGGGTGATCTATGTACAAGGCAAGGATTTTATCAAACTTTGTTGCAGATTCCTACCTTTTGTTATTCTGAAGAAACCACTGTTTGTTCCTCTGTGGCCCTGTTCTGAGTCGGTCTAATGGGAGTGGTTTCATAGTTATCAATCAGCTGTGGCAGCTGCAGAGCCTTAATGGGGAAATCTGCTGGGCCTGCATGCCTTTAGACGTGTTCCTATTGGGAGTATGTCACCAAAAATGCCATTTTTGTTGCAGGGGATGCCTAAAATCTGACTTCTGGGAAAATTGGTGAGCCAAACACACAAACAGGAAATTATGTTTCTGGGGTGTGGTCAGTACACATTCTGTGTACAGAACAGCTCCAGGTAGCCATATTGCATTGCATTTTCAGAAAATTACAGCGGCCGCAGATTGAAAAGGAAAGGTAATTTTTAATAGCATTCAATTACGATATGATTTGTGTCGCAATTGTATACGCTATATTGTTTTTTCTTTATTTGCTATTTTTTTCCCCACAAAAGTGGAGTTACCCTTTAAGCGCACAATGTTTTTTTTTTTTATATAAGGTCAAGGAAAAAAAAATTAGAAACTTTATAATTTTTTTTTTTTTTTTAGGTGAATTACCATGTAAATAGTGTCTTTAAAACGCACTGAGAATCCATATGCCATCCTTTCTTCTGAGGAGAGAGGTGACAAGGAAAAATATGTTGTTTATGAGCTGCTTGCGGATTCTCAGTTTATCAAACTATGCCAATGATTCTGAATGTGAAACAGAATCAGAGCTCAGGGACCAAAGTGCAAAACTCTACAGAGGAGAGAAGAAATAATTGGTAGTGTGACCAGAACAAGGACAAAGGAACATAGCACTGTGCTACAAGCACCTAACACTAGCAGAGGGTGTCGCAGACAGCTCTTATTAATCTGTCCCTGACAAACATTACATACCGCACAATTTTAGGAAAGTGACATAGCACTGAATAATATTCGACGGTGGTAATCTTTCATGTTTGGCTGAAAAAATACAACTTAGGTAGTTTTACATTTCTACATGCCGGTTTGACCACTTTCCAACGAGTTTCCAACTATTTATAGACACTACACTTGACAGGGTACAGATTTCACAAATATCTGATTATGATATATATCACTGGCCCATCTGTAAAATTATTCTCACATTTAGTGACTTCCATATGCTTAGCAACTATATTTGGCTTCACTTATCAACATAAAATCTAATAAAAGGATAGCATTGCATAGAATACTTGGTATGTCTGTCTGCTTTGTAGGAGTATCAAAATAGGTTCATATTTACTGCGTTGTAACCTTTAGGGCTGGTTCACACCTCAAAAACGCACCCCAGATCCGATGCGTTTTTGCATGCCCATTTTTATGCATTCCAGATGTTTTTTTTTTTTTTCTTTTTTCCTTTTTTTTTTTCTTTTCATTGTACTGGGGCCCAGTGTGTTTTTGATGCATGCCAGTGCGTTTTTGATGCAGAAAAAAAAAAAAATGCACCAGACTGCATATGGTGTGAACTGGCGCCTAACCCACAATCACGTAGGCGCGTAGGGGTCTATTTATAAAGCAACAGTATAGTCTTTAAAAAAAAAAAAAAAAATACACAAATAACTACACATTTATAAAGCACAATTGGGTATTTTAACCAGTTCTGGACCGGAAGGATTTACCTCCCTAATGACCAGGCCATTTTTTGAAATACGGCACTGCATTATTTTAACTAACAATTGCGCGGTTGTGTGACGCTGTACCCTAAAAAAAAAAATTATCTCCTTTTTTCCCCACAAATAGAGCTTTCTTTGGTGGTATTTGATCACCTCTGCGATTTTTATTTTTTGTGCAATAAACAAAAAAGGAGCGACATTTCTGAAAAAAAAAAACAATACTTTTTTACTTTCAGCTATAAAACATTCCCAATAAAAAAAAATTGAAAAATCTAATTTTTATATCATTTTAAGCCAGTTTGTGTTCTGCTACATATTTTTGGTAAAGAAAAATCCCAATAAGTGTATATTGATTGGTTTGTGCAAAGGTTATCGCGTCTACAAACTAGGGGAAAGATTTATGTCATTTTTATTTATTTTTTTACTAGTAATGGCTGCGATCAGGGATTTTTAGCGGGACTGCGACATTGCGGCGGACAGATCAGGAACCTAACTTACATTTTTGTCACTTTTGAGGGGACCAATGACATTACAACAGTAATCAGTGCTAAAAATATGCACTGTTACTGTACTAATGACACTGGCAGGCAAGGGGTTAACACCAGGGGCGATCAAAGGGTTAATGTGTCCCTAGGGGGTGCTTTCTAACTGTGTGGGGGGATTTATTTACTGAAAAAACACATAGACCTGTGTTCCTAAATAGGAGGAACACATGACCCATGTTAATAACTGACAGAACAGCGGTCTGCAGTGTTTACAACTGCAGGCGGCCGTTTGGTCTACACAGGGAGCAATTGCGGGTGCCTGGAGGCAATCGCGGCCGCGGGGTCCGCAAAGTGGCTTACCCTGTGGCAAATGGGCGCTAGCGGTCCCACAAAGTGACGTATAGGTAAGCCGATTCACGGGACAGAGCCGACCTACCCCAATATATGTACGGCAGCTGGTTAGCAAGTGGTTATAAATGTGCTTTTCTTCCTGCTTGTTTTGGGTCTCTAAAGCAGACAGAGCACAATTAGGCCTAGATGAGACATTGTTTTAGCCCCCCCCCCCCTTAAGCTGCAAAGGCTTCTGGGACAAGGATGTACACATGCCGTGGCAACAATTCTTTGCTTCATGTTCACAGCAAAAATGATAACCTATACAGCAGGCATTACCACTGCCACATGTACCATATTCAACTGAACTGGGGCCACACCGCAACTTCCCTGCAATTACATGGTTTTGGTGCAGGCTTTACAGTGTTAAAACAGACTGAGGAGATGACATGACGCCTCTCAGCCACCACAAAGCTCTGGGTACAGTATTAAGTAGAGAGAATTCCATGACAAACTGCATGCCTCACAATACGGCCTGCATTTTATGAAAGGCACATAAAATAAAGGCCGTGGTGTGAAGTAAATTTGGGTTCACAGCAGACAGCAGTTCCCCTCACTTAGGCTCGGTTCACACTGCAGCGGCACGACTTTCGGGGCGACCTGTGAAATCGTGTGCACCGCGACTTCGGCACAACTTGCACAAACTTCATAAAGTGAATGTCTATGCAAGTCGCCTCCAGGTCGCCCCGAAGTAGTACAGGAACCTTCTTCTAAGGCGGAGCGACTTGTGTCGCTCCTATTAGAACGGCTCCTGTACTACACAGTGGGAGCGTGACAGACCGCGACTTGTCAGGCTGACCAAGTCGCGGTCCAAGTCGGATCAATGTGAATGCGGTCTTACTGTGAGGGCAGAAATGTCTCTAACAGAGACACAGACAAAAATAAAAAAACATATTTAGCAGAGTACAAAAGGTTTACATCACATAGAATTTACATTTACATAGAAATAGTTGTATTGCTGTCTGTGGCTAACCCCTATCCCTGCCCCCCCTTTCCCTTTCGCCATGACAATTGCAACCCCCATTTCCTTTATGGGCATCTCAGGGCCAAGAAGTCCAAAAAGAACTGCCCCAAAAATATAAAAGAAATACATCACAGAAATTTTAACTTTTTCCTGCTCAATAAAAAAATTTACAGTAGCTGAATTAGTCTGACTCAAGTGGGGCTAGGCCGTTGGGAGTAATTGTAGCTAAATTTGTGTAGATAAATGAGCAACTACATTCTATACTTCAGAGATGGGAATAATGAATATTAACCACTTCTGGACCGGAAGATTTTCCCCCTTAATGACCAGGCCATAATTTGCGATTCGTGCGACGCTGTACCCAAAAAAATTGATTGATTTTTTTCCCAAAAATAGAGCTTTCTTTTGGTGGTATTTAATCACCTCTGCGATTTTTATTTTTTGCGCAAAAAACAAAAAAAAGAGCGAAAATTCTGAAAAAAAAACATTATTTTTCACATTCTGCTATATAACACTCTCAAAAAAAAATAAAAAAAACTTAACATCAAAATTTTTTAACATTTTAGGCCAATTTGTTTTCTGCCATATATTTTTGGTTAAAAAAAATTGCAATAAGCAATTTGATTGGTTTGCGCAAAGGTTATAGCATCTACTAACTACTGGAAAGATTTATGTCATTTTTATTGTTTTTTTTTTTTTTTACTAGTAATGGCGGCGATCTGCAAATTTTTGCGGGGCTGCAACATTGCGGCGGACAGATCAGACCCCTAACTGACATTTTTGACACTTTAGGGGGGACCAGTGACATTACTACAGTAATCAGTGCTAAAAATATGCACTGCTACTGTAATAATGACACTGGAAGGGAAGCGGTTAACACTGTGGGTGATCAAGGGGTTAAATGTGAGCCTAGGGGAGTGATCCTAACTGTGGGGGCATGGTTTGTGAAATGATCACAGAGACCTGTGATCCTATATAGCAGGATCACAGGGGCTCTGTAATCATTCCAGGGAGAAGAACGGTCAGATGTGTTTACAACAGCTGACCGTTCTTCGCTCTTAGAAGGGAACGATCGCGGGTGTCAGGCGGCAATCGGAGCCGCCAGCCCCGTGCATCGGAGTCCCCGCTGCCGAGTGGGGGCAGGAGGGCGCCAGCGTCGGCGTACGCTCACCCCCTAGCTGCAAGCGCGTGACTGACGTAGGTCTACGTCGGTTTGCGCAGGAGAGCCGCACTGCTGCAGTAAATCGGCGGCGGGCGGTCGGGAACAGGTTAAAGTGTATCTAAAACCAAGAACATAAAATGTAGTATATTACAGCTTACCCATCCTTAGATGTGGTGGCTGCATTCGTTTCATTTGTTCATTTTTCTTTTATCTGTTCATCTGGCAAGTAACACATCTCTGGTCTTAGGGTGACTATGCTCAATCCTCTACAGCAGGGATATGCAAACTGTGGCCCTCCAGCTGTTGCAAAACTACAAGTCCCATCATGCCTTTGCCTCTGGGTGTCATGCTTGTGGCTGACAGAGTCTTGCTATGCCTCATGGGACTTGTAGTTCTGCAACAGCTGGAGGGCCACAGTTTGCATACCCCTGCTCTACAGTGTCTATGACGTATCAACAAAGCCAGGGCTGTTCCTTTCATGAGACCAACTGAGGTATAGTGCATCCGGAAAGTATTCACAGCGCCTCATTTTTTCCACATTTTGTTATTCCAAAATAGATTAAATTCATTATTTTCCTCAAAATTCTACAAACAATACCCCATAATGACAACGTAAAAGAAGTTTGTTTGAAATCTTTGCACATTTATTAAAGATAAAAACGAAAAAAATCCCATGTACATAAGTATTCACAGCCTTCGCTCAATACTTTGTTGAAGCACCTTTGGCACCAATTACAGCCTCAAGTCTTTTTGAGTATGATGCTACAAGCTTGGCGCACCTACAGTATTTTTGGACAGTTTCTCCCATTCTTCTTTGCAGGACCTCTCAAGCTCCATCAGGTTGGATGGGGAGTGTCGGTGCACAGCCATTTTTTCACATCTCTCCAGAGGTGTTCAATCTGGTTCAAGTCTGGGCTCTGGCTGGGCCACTTAAGGACATTCACAGAGTTGTCCCGTAGCCACTCTTTTGTTATCTTGGCTGTTTACTTAGGGTCGCTGTCCTGCTGGAAGATGAACCTTCGCCCCAGTCTGAGGTCCACAGTGCTCTGGAGCAGGTTTTCATCAAGGA
The DNA here is from genome assembly GCF_965119305.1 of Pelophylax lessonae. NCBI lineage: Eukaryota > Metazoa > Chordata > Amphibia > Anura > Ranidae > Pelophylax > Pelophylax lessonae. Next base: position 354,883,249 of record NC_138770.1, read on the forward strand.
TGTCCCAGTACATTGCTGCATTTATCTTTCCCTTGATCCTGACTAGTCTACCAGTTCCTGCTGCTGAAAAACATCCCCTCAGCATGGTTTTGCCACCACCATGCTTCACTGTGGTATTGGCCAGGTGATGAGCTGCGTCTGGTTTCCTCCAGACATGATGCTTGGCATTCAGGTCAAAGAGTTCAATCTATGTTTTTTCAGACTAGAGAATTTTGTTTCTCATGGTCAGAGTCCTTCAGGTGCCGTTTGGTAAACTCCAGACAGGCTGTCATGTGCCTTTTACTGAGGAGTGGCTTATGTCTGGCCACTCTACCATACAGGTCTGATTGGTTGTGTGCTGCAGAGATGGTTGTTCTTCTAGAAGGTTCTCCTCTCTGCACAGAGAAACACTGGAGCTCTGTCATCAGGTCCTTGGTCACCACCCTGACTAAGGCCCTTCTCCCCTGATCGCTCAATTTGTCCGGGCGGCCCACTCTAGGAAGAGTCCTGATGTCATGCCAAAGGCTGTGAATACTTATGTACAGGGCCAGATTAACGTAGGGGCTATTGGAGCTGCAGCTCCAGGCCCCTACCTTTTATATAGGCCCCGGGTTCGCTCTTCTGTCACTTGTAAACACAGAAGTCTGGCTTCTATGCTCGCTTCCCCAGGCAGCTCTCTCAGAACCTCCCCACACAGCACGAAGGCCGGACAAGGAGGGACAGTTGCCGATGCATGGATGTGTTTATGGGCTTCAGAGACAGCATCCCATGTTGAATTAGGCATGCATGGCTGCACCCTTCCTCCTCTGGGTGCATGCCAAGGCACGGCCCTTAAGGCCCTTCAAAATCCTCAGCACCAAGCCCATGATGCTCTTAATCCGGCCCTGCTTATGTACCTGAGATTTTTTCCTTTTTTTAAATAAAGTTGCAAAGATTTCAAACAAACTGCTTTCATATTGTCATTATGGGGTATTGATTTTAGAATTTTGAGAAAAATAATGAAATTCCAGATGCACTGTAGATGCCTCAGGCAGCACTCAAAGTGTAGGTATAATGAAGACTGTTTTGGGCAGAAAAATGTCAGCTTTTCTTGTAGGGCTGTGTTTTTAGCCTTATATATCAATAAAACATACGCCTTTTCTACCCTGGAACTGTCCTGTGATGCAGACTATTACTAATATCCTATTGGAAGCGAACTGGCAAAAACCAATATCTGAGCTCTGGAGCCCCCCAATCTCATTGGGATATAGGGATTGAACATTTTGCTTGGATTTTAAATATGAATGAAATGGAAAACACTGAGGTTGAAGTCCCCGCATGGACACTCTTAGTCTTACTGCTGTTCAGTTACTATGCTTTCTACAGCGCTGTGCTCAGTGATCTTGTGTGACAGGTGAGACCTTTAATTAGCTATGCTGAGCCTGCACTTTATATTATATGCACACACACAGGCAGTGCTACCACTGACTGAGGTGGCCATTTTTACCATGGGGGGCATAACAAATTATCATCTTAGGCTGCATTTACCCCTGGCACAGTCCTAAGTATAGCCAACCTTGGGCAGCAGAAGGGTAGTGTCGTGAAGGGTAGTGTGGAGAAGGGTAGTGTTGGAGGGACTAACTATAGCCAAGCAGTTACAGAAACGGGGTTGCATTTCTTCTGGGATAAATGTTTTAACCATAAACTGTAAATAAAAGCTAACCATTGTAAGCACCTTTGTCAGTGGTGTAAATTTGGCCAAAATAAAAAATTACATATATGATACAATTTGTTACTAGCATTAACACAACAGTCTTTGTTTTTCTGAATCCTTCTGTATCATAGTTGTATTACCTGGTGATCCTGCCAGTATGTCTGTTGTTTTTCAAGCAAAGGTGGCAGCTAGAAGGTTGAGACAAACCGTTTACCACTGACGGGTGCTTACAGTTTTCAGCTTTTATATAAAACCTTTATTCCAAAAGACAAAAAACTATTGCTGTTACTGCCTTAAAAGTGTTAGCTGGAGTTTTCCTCTAAACTGTTATTGCATATACATCTTCTAGTGCAGTGTTTTTCAACCTTTTTTGTGCAAAGGCACACTTTTTTCATGAAAAAAATCACGAGGCACACCACCATTAGGAAATGTTAAAAAATGTAACTCTGTGCCTATATTGACTATATATAAAGTAATTCTCTTGAATAGGAATCAAATAGACACAAATAAATTATTTTATAATTCCCAGGTGAGAAGGGGTCCCTGTCCCCAGGAAAGGAGTCACTGTTCCCAGGGAAGGGGTCCCTGTCCCTAGGTGAGAAGGGGTCCCTGTCCCCAGGGGAGATAGTGTGGGGTATGGGATGGTGTGTGGGGGATGGGGTCATGTCACTCACATTTAGCAAGCTGCAGGACACTCATCCACAGTCACCTGGGCTTCTTCCAGCAGCAGCACGGATGGGCCATGGCGATCAGCATATCACTCGGAGGACGACCTGTGTATGACAGGGGGGAGGAGGAGGGCTGGCCTTGCAGACAACCCTGCTGTGTCCTCTGGCTCTCATAGTGCTCCTGGCTGTGTGCTTCACTTCATTCAGTTGATTTGCGTGGGAGCCGACTGGGGGGGGGGGGAGAGGGGGAGTGAGGTCGGGACTCTGGCTGGGGAAGAGTCGGACACTGTACTTAGTGGAACAGGAAGGGGGGGGACTCAAGACAAGGAGCAGCCAGTGCGGAGGTGAGCAGGAAGCTTTGCTGTCCACCCCCAGAGACGGCTCTAAAAATTACCAACTGCCTATTTAAAGAGCCGTCTCTGCCGCCCCTCTCGGCTTCCACCGGTTCCACGAACTTGTAAAATGTTAGTAACAGATTCGGTGGAACTGGTGAGAACCAGCTGAATCCCACCACTGCTTAACATGTGCTTCGGATGAAATTGGAATTTTTCCCACGGCACACCAGGCAATATCTCACAGCACACTAGTGTGCCGCGGCACAGTGGTTGAAAAACACTGTTCTAGTGTATCTAGTACAGTGTTTCTCAACTATGGTCCTCAGGGTACACTAACAGGCCAGATTTTAAGTATTACCTTGAGGAGATGCAGACTAGAATACTGCAATCACTGAGCAGCAAATAATATCACCTGTGATGTATTTCAGATATCTTGCAAACCTGGCCTGTTAGTGTGCCCTGAGGAGCGGAGTTTAGAAACACTGATCTAGTACTACCCTCTCCACTGATTGACAATGCTACTTTCCCTGGGTGGCTACATTGCTCCTCCATAGATACAGTGGAGGAGTGAATATAGACAGGACGTGTGTTTATAGCCAACCACCAGATGTAAAAAAACAAAAACAAAGCTTAAAAAAACATAGAAAACGAATGCAGCCACCACATCCAATGATTGGTAAGCTACAATATATTAAATACAGTTTGGTCTGTGAAAGGAAGTAGAAATATAACTATGTTATAAGGGGACTAAGAAAAACAGAGACTACTGTGTTAATACTAATGATGGACTGCATCATCTATGTAATTTTTCATGTGTCCATTTTTCCAACTTTAGATCAATTTAAAATTAAAGCTTTTATTATATTCTTTTAACCACTTGCCAAGTGCCTGCCGCAGATACACTGCGTCAGGCTGGCTCGGCTTCGCGAATCGACGTATGGGTACGTTGTATGGGTACGTTGGTTCGTGGGAGCGGTCCTAGGGGGCGAGCGTGCACCGCCGGCGGTGCGCTCCCGCCCCCACTAGGCAGCGAGGGGTGCTGATCCACGGGGCCAGTGGCCGCGATTGCCGCCTGGCACCCGCGATCCCTCCCCCGCTAAGAGAGAACGATGGTCAGCTGTTTTAAACACAGCCGACCGTTGCTCTCTCTGAAATGATCACAGAGCGTCTGTGATCCTCCTATTTAGGAACACAGGTCTCTATGATCATTTCACAAATCCCTCCCCCATACAGTTAGAAAACACTCCCTTAGGCTCACACTTAACCCTTTGATCCCCACTGGGTAAACTCCTTCCCTGCCAGTGTCATTATTACAGTAACAATGCATATTTTTAGCACTGATCACCGTAGTAATGTCACTGGTCCCCCCAAAAATGTCAAAAATGTCAGTTAGGGGTCCGATCTGTCTGCCACAATGTCAAAGTCCCGCTTAAAATTGCAGATCGCCGCCATTACTAGTAAAAATTAAAAATAAATAAAAATTACATAAATCTTTCGACTAGTTTGTAGATACGATAACTTTTGTGCAAACCAATCAAAATACGCTTATTGTGATTTTTTTTTTTTACCAAAAATATGTAGCAATATACAAATTGGCCTAAAAGGATGAAAAAATTAGATTTTTTATTTTTTTTTGGGGGGGGGGGGTATTATATAGCAAAATGTGAAAAATATTGTGTTTTTTTTTTTTTTTTTTTTTCAGAATTGTTGCTCTGTTTTTTGTTTATAGAAAAAAAAAAAAAATCGCACAGGTGATCAAATACCACCAAAAGAAAGCTCCGTTTGTAAGAAAAAAAGGGGATCAATTTTATTTAGGTACAGGGTCGCACAACGGCGCAATTGTTCGCAGTGCCAAATCGCAAAAAATGGCCTTGTCATTAAGGGGGCAAATCCTTCCAGTCCAGAAGTGGTTGAATACCACTCACTGCTGGTTGACTGGTAACTTTTCAGTGCTAACTGACTATAAAGCATGATGACTGATTTTGTTAGTTTTCTGTATTTGGATATCAACTGACTTTTCTAAGTGATGAATGATTCATTCAGACTAACCTTCTGAGTCCACTGACTATAGTGAATGGCTATGAGTCATACTGACTATGACTGACCTATACTCAGTGACTTTGACTGTCTGACATAACTAAGATGTAAATCATTTAAAAATATCTCCAAGGACGCTCTTGCCTAATCAAACATCACTGATTTATCATTTGAATTCATTAGACTGCCAAGGTACTGAAAAATATGAAAAATAATACAGGTAAAAATAAATGAATTATATAACCTTCTAATGTAAGTTTATTTATAAATGGTTTTGCATTTTAGATACATTATTAGGAATTAATTTATACCCATATTGAATTTCATACTGTACATTCCTTAGCATCAGCATAATGTAGTAAATCCAGAAACAAAACCAGTGTTACACTATATTGTCAAAAGTATTGGGACGCCTGCCTTTACATGCACATAAATGGCAATGGCATCCCAGTCTTAGTCCATAGAGTTCAATATTGTGTTGGCTCACCCTTTGCAGCTATAACCACTTCAACTGTTCTGGGAAGGCTGTCCACAAGGTTTAGGAGTGTGTCTATGGGAATGTTTGACCATTCTTCCAGAAGGGCATTTTTGAGGTTAGGCACTGATGTGGACAAGAAGGCCTGGCTCACAGTATCTGCTCTAATTCTTACCAAAGGTGTTCTATTGGGTTGAGGTCAGGACTCTGTGTAGGCCAGTCAAGTTCTTCCATCCCCAAACTCGCTTATCCATGTGTTTATGTACCTTGCTTTGTGAAGTTGTCCAAATCACTTGGTGGAGGGGGATTATGGTATGGAGTTGTTTTTTTAGGGGTTGGGCTTGGCTCCTTCGTTCCAGTGAAGGGAACTCTTAAGGAGTCTCTTAAGGAGTCAGCATACCAAACCATTTTGGACATTTTCATGCTCCCAACTTTGTGGGAACCGTTTGGGCATGGTCCCTTCCAGTCCCAACATGACTGCGCACCGGTGCACAATGCAAAGTCTATAAAAACATGGATGAGTGAGCTTGGGGGTGGAGAAACTTGACTGGCCTGCACAGAGTCCTGATCTTGACCTGAACCCAATAGAACAACTTTAGGATAATTTAAAGCGGAGCCTACGAGCCAGGCCTTCTCGTCCAACATCAGTGCCTGACCTCACAAATGGGCTTCTGGAAGAATTGTCAAACATTCCCAAAGATACACTCCTAAACCTTGTAGACAACCTTCAATGAAGAGTTGAAGCAGTTTTAGCTGCAAAGGGTGAGCCAACTCAATATTGAACCCTATACACTAAGACTGGAATGCCATGAAAATTCATGTGCATGTAAAGGCAGGTGTCCGAATACTTTAAAAAATATAGTGTATTTTTTCATGTGTTGGGAAACACCTCCTGAGGAAGTCACATGTACGTGACATGACGCAACGCGTAGGGCATGTACAGAGCGGAGGCATTTGGCGCAATTGTACGAGCTCAGCGCTCTTGGAGTTTATACACAGTACTGTCATATAAAAAGGGAGTAATTCAGCTGTTCTTTACCTATTAAACATTCATAAAACGATATTACACCATTGAGAGTCTTCTTTTACATTTTTAACTACGTGGAGTATAGCGGGAGGGCCCGCCAGAAGCATAATAGAGGAAATAGCAACTACCATAGAGATTTACCTACTGGACAGATCTGAGAAGGACTCCCAGAGGCAGGAGGAGACTGACCAAATTAACATCTAAGATATCTGCACTGCATATGCTGTTTACTCACACCAATAAGGTGAGAGGCTAAGGAGCACATAGGTGTCACAGCACTGGGAAGAAGAGACATCAGACAACATAATTGTATGGTGAAGGGAAACACTAACACTAAACCACGACACAATTTGCAGATGGACTTTTAATCTATGCTTTTATCATAAATATCATGAGATGTCACAAAATGTTGGATATCAGACACTGCATTGATATAAGCACGGAATAGAGCAGAAGTTGACAATTTCTTTGGCACTAATTATTTTGAAGATTGTATATATTGCACAGTATGGGAATTTATATATATATCTGAGTTTCTAAGTTTGTCATTAATCTTTATTAGTCATGGTTTAACTAATTTGGTGTCTGCAGCAGTTGTTTTGTTTACCATTTAAAGTGATAGCGTGGGAGCACAGGGTTCACATGCTGGGAAACCTGTTTTTGCATAATTTCAATAACATTGGTTATTAAGATATACATATATAAATATATAGAGTGTTTATTTAGTGGTTTGATTACTTTTTACTATAAAATCTATGACCATTTATGCCCATTAATTATTATTAAAGACTAAGTGCAGCCAAAATCTACAGCAGAAAACCCAGCATAAGGAACTTAACTTACAGTCAGTAGGATGTGTGTGGTGGAACTACCAGTGGTGGTAATACCAGGGTTGCAGCAGTCGCTTTTGACTGGGCCCTGGAGTTCCACCACTGTGGGGGGGGGGCCCACCATTCTGCCACTGTGGGGGGGACGCCCGTCCGTTCTGCCACTGTGAGGGGGCCCGCCCACCATTCTGTCACTGGGATGGACGCACCCCGGCTCGCCCGTCCGTTCTGTCACTAGGAAGGTCCACCCCTGCCCGTCCCCACCTTTTCTGTCATTGGTAGGGTCCACCTCGCCCGCCCATTCTGTCACTGACACTGAGCCTGTACTGATAATCCCCCCTCCCTAGCATGGATAGGAGACAGCCAATCTGCTCCTTCTCCTCCTGCCCCTCTCCTGTGTGTACCATGGGAAGTGTGAAGCTTAGCAGTTGAATATTGCAACGGAACCACAACCCGCACTGCACTTGTGGACTTCCATCAGTATACGGCTTCCTCCCAGTCGTGAACATAGATATCAGATTTTCCAGCCGCCCCTATACAAAGCTAGCTGACAACTTAGCTTGTACTGGAATCTCCTGTTTATTGAACAGTCACACAGAATTTATATACAGCATGGACCTCCCCCTCCTGATCAGATTACCCCATCAGGTCAGGGGTTGCCTGATTACAATATCATTTGCAGATGAAATTGTATACAGAATATATACTCAAAGCCTAGGGCGACCATAAAGGTGAATGGGGTGTTCTTGGAACCGGTTTGGATTTATAACGGTACGAGACAGGGCTGCCCCCTCTCTCTGTTACTCTTTGCCCTCTTCCTGGAACCCTTCCTCGCCAAGGTCAGGCTACACCCTGACATTACTGGAGTCCCCATGGGCCCCGATACTCACAAGATCTCAGCTTACGCAGATGATCTCCTCTTCTCTCTCTCTAATCCCCTGATTTCTATACCTAACCTTCTGAAAGAATTTGAGATGTACGGAGAGGTTTCCAATTTAAAAATTAATTATACCAAATCCGAGATAATGGGTGTGGAGCTATCCACGTCACTACGGGACCAGCTGCAACAGAATTTCACCTTTAAATGGGCACCAATAGCCTTGAAATACCTGGGCACACTGCTCCCTCCAGACCCGTCCGAGGTTTTTAAACTCAATTTCCCGCCCCTCCTGAGTAATATACACTCGTTGAACAAATGGACGCTGGGCCTCCATACATGGTTTGGTCGTTGCAACATTGTGAAGCTGTCCGTTCTCCTGAAGCTCCTCTACCTGTTTCAAACTCTACCAATGCATATCCCGGCATCCTTTTTTAGACAGGTTGATGCTCTCTTTGCAAACTTCATCTGGGCTGGAAAGCGCCCCAGGACCAACAAACGCGTCCTGACGCTACCTAAATCACACAGAGGCATATCGGTCCCTGACTCACTGCGATACTATCAGGCCGCCCACCTTACCAGATGGGTGGACTGGTGTAGGCATGAACGGCTGAAGCAGTGGACGGGTCTGGAGCTCTCTCTCTTCTCAGTCTTTCTCCCCAGAGCCCCATTGTGCTCCCGAGACCCTCCGGTAGAAGTCAAACAACATCCATTTATTGGACCTACCCTGCGGACTTGTGCCGACGCGCTCTCCAGACGGGGCCTTTAGCCCCCACCCTCCCCTATGTTCCCCATCCTGGGCAACCCTGCCTTTCCCCCAGGGTGTGAAAGGGGACAGTTTTGAGACTTGCTGGAGGGGGGCCGCTTCCAGGCATCACACTTTCTATCCTCAAATGAATGGCCCTCCCTCCTGCTCTTGATGGATCCTCGGGGACCCTTTGTCCTAGCCTGTTGGCAGGCGCTCCAGCTTGCTCATTTCCTACGTGGCCTGGGCTCGCCCTCATTATTTGGTAGACCCCTGACGCCTTTTGAAACTTTACTCTCGGGGGGAGGTCCCCTGCCCCACGCTCTCTCTCAGATGTATATGCCCTCCTTTCCTCACCACCGGAGGACTTCGTACTCCTGGGCATATTGAAATGGGAGAATGAGATGAATAGGACGTTCTCCTCGGTGCAAAGATGGAATATTACCCACCTAGCGCTCAAATCCTCCATATGCACCCGTATGCAGGAAGCGAATTACAAACTACTCATGCACTGGTATTACACTCCCACTAGACTTAAACGCTTCTTCCCCGAATCCTCAGATAGATGTTGGCGGTGTCATGAGGACCGGGGCACGTTACTGCATATTTTCTGGGATTGTCCCATGCTTTGAAACTTCTGGAGAGAGGTTCGGAGGATTTCCCAAAAGATAGCTCACCATCCTATTACCGATGACCCAGCCTTTTTTCTTCTGCACTGTTCCAGTATCCCACTCAAACGATATAAGAGGTAAGTACTCCGCCATCTCCTTAACGCTGCCAAGGCTTGTATCAGCCTTTATTGGAAAGGCTCGGTGCCTCCCTCGATTTCTCAGTGGTTACACAGGGTGAAGGTTAACAACACGTATGAGGACCTGGTGCTGTCTTCGCAGAGTCGGAGGGAGCAATACTTCAAAACTTGGGATTGCTGGAACATGTTCGCATTTTCGGATGAGGGACAGGCTCTGCATGGGGGATCTTCTGACGCTTGAGCCTGTAGCTTGGTACTCCCCACTGGGTTCCTCTTCTCCACTTCTCCTCCCCTCCTCTTCTGCTCCCCATTCCATTTTTTTCTCTTTACTCTGCTCCCCCCCCCCCTCTCCTTCTCCTGTCTTCCTGCCCCCCCCCCCCTCCCTTGCCCTAATATTTGAAAATCACATTTCTCGGCTCTGTAGGGAGCCCATTTATAACACAACACAAGAATGCATTATGCTCTTTACTTTTTGCTCCTACCTCAGTCCGTCGGACTGCAGACTACAGTTGGTAATGCATATTTCTTATGTCTGAGTTGTACCTCATGATGTTCAATGTTGTAACTTTTATTGTTTACTTATTATTACTGTTCTTCGGGCCATATTTATGGTCCAGTGCTGTGTTGCTTATGTGCCTTATTATATAAATAAAGAATTTGAAATTGTATACAGAAATAGAATTAACCTGAACTAATTATCTAGCCATCTGGACAGAAACAATATGCGAGTTCATTAACAATTAACAATGGGACAGACAGGCTTAACAGAATCCACATCACATCTCAATACACAAAAAATAGGGAGAGTCTGTCTCTGCCATTGAAGTTCAATATACATTAGCACAAGTGTAAACACAGACCCCCATTGGAAGCAATCCAAGCCATATTCTCTGTGCCCACTAAGTATATGTCTATCACTCCCAGTGACGGTGAGTACCGTCACAAATATGATCATTCACACTTCCTGCTGTGCACACGGGAGAAGGGTGGGAGGAGAAAGAGCAGATCGGCTGTCTCCTATTGCATCAGTGCGAGGTAAGAGGGAGGGAGAACTGCTAGTGCAGGCTCTGAGTCAGAGAGGGACACTCTCAGCTCAGAGTACTGCTGTTAGGCACTGATAGGCCGCATTGATGAGGCACTGATAAGTGTCACTGATAGGCAGTGATAGGCAACATTGATGAGCACTAAGTGGCACTAAAAGACAGAACTGATAGGTGGCATTGATGAGCACTGATAGGCAGCGTTGATGAGCACTGATAGGCGACACTGCTAGGCAGCATTGATGAGCACTGATAGGCGGCATTGATGAGCACTGATAAGTGGCACTGATAGGCAGCATTGATTAGCACTGATAAGTGACAGCACTGATAGGCGACATTGATGAGCAATGATAAGTGGTACTGATAGGCGGCATTGATAAGCACTGATAGGTGGCACTGATAGGTGGCACTAATAGGCAGCATTGATGAGCACTGATAGGTGGCACTAATAGGCAGCATTGATGATCATTGATAGGTGACACTGATAGGCAGCCCTGATGAGCACTGATAGGTGGCATTGATGAGCACTGATAGGCAGCAGTGATGTGCATTGATGAACACTGATAGGCAGCATTGATGGGCACTGATAGGCGGTATTGATGAGCATTGATTTGTGGCACTGATAGGCAGCACTGGTGGGCACTGATAGGTGGCACTGGGGAGTACTGATAGGCAGCATTCATGAGCACTGATAGGTGGCACTGATAGGCAGCACTAATGGACACTGATAAGCAGCATTCATGCGCACTGATAGGGAGCACTGATAAGGCTGCACTGATAATCAGGACACTAATGATCAGAGCCCTGATTATCAGTGACAACAATGTACTTGCTGGCTGACAGCTCTCCTTTCCTCACACAGACACAGAGTAGTAAGAAAGGAGTGCCGATAACCGACAAGTCTGTTTACATATGATCAGCTGATCAAATGGTAAAGAGCCACTGTGATTGTACGAATTCACAGATAATGTTGAATGCACGCCCCAGGGGGCACGTGGGAGGCAGGGTCCTGCGAGGATGTCCATGGATGCCCTCCCAGCCCTAGAAGCCCGGAGCTGGGATGGAAGGGGGGGCAGGGGGCCCTTCATGGTTTCATGGTTCTTGCACCGGGGCCCTGGAGGTTCTAGTTACCTCCCTTGTATTGATCTTCCAGTACAGCGTGGGTTAATAGAAACATGATCTTTGAATAGAGGGGGTGGAGCTGTCATTCTCCCTGTTCTCCATTTTTTAGATCATGTTCCATTCACATAAGCTGTAGTATGGCTTCTATGAATGGCATAGCTGAGCCGAAACGGTGGGCATAGAACAGAAGAGGAATCTGCTCAAGGAAGCCATCCTACTGACTAAGTTATGTCCCTTGTGCTGATTTGTCTGTGTTTTGCCTTTAACAGTAATGATAGTATTACTGTACTATTAAAAGCTGTGAACCATTTGTTAAATTGCTTGAGCTGAATTTTAGCACTTGGCAGGCTGGGTTGGAGAAGACACTAATGATCTCATTTATGGTGTTTTGGCTCTAAACGTTACTGCAAAGCCTTTAATTGTATGCTTAGAAGCAAGGACACTCACCAACAATACTTAATTCCCTACTGTTATTCTTCTTCATAAAACAGGGAAAGTCATGAAAGAGTCTTTACAGTACAAGTGCCTCAATTTATAAATCCCATGGAAGAGTCTTTACAGTAAAAGTGCCTCAATTTATAAATCCCATTTGGAATAATATATGCTATACTGAGTTAAGTAAACTAAAGTGCTGACAAACCCAGGGTATTAGCTGTCTGCATCTTTTATGTGAATCTAATAAACTAAACTAAATTATTTTAGAACACTATAGAGGGAATTTAACCGCTTGCTGACCGCCGCAAGTAGATTTACTGCGGCGGTCAGCCCCTGCCAGGCAGAGTGACGTTAATTAACGTCACTAGCCTGGGAGGGTCTGGGGAGCAAGTGCGCCCGCGGAGGCGCACTCCCGCGCGGTCACGGACCCCCCCGCGCGTGTGACCAGCGGACCCGATGTCCGCCGGTCACTCGGCGATCGTCAGGGGAGAGGGAGAATGTCAGGCAGCTTGTGTAAACAAGCCACCTGTCATTCTCCTCGCTGTAAAGACACCGATCACACGGATCTAGTATGTAGATCCGTTGATCAGTGTCCTTACAGCTCAAGCCACAGCCAATCACAGTAGAAAGCACGCCCCTAGGGACACACACAGCCCCTCCCTCCCAAATAAAGTTAACCCCTTCACTACCAGTGTATTTTTACAGTAACAGTGCATATGTATAGCACTGATTACTGTAGAAATGTCACTGGTAACCCCAAAAGTGTCAAAAATGTCAGTCAAGGGTCCGATCTGTCCGCCGCAATGTCGCAGTACCGCAAAAAAAAAATCGCAGATCGCCGCCATTACGCGTTAAAAAAAAACAACAAAAATGACAAAAATCTTTCCCTTTGTTAGTAAACGCGATAACTTTTGCGCAAACCAATAAAAATACGCTTTTTGCGATTTTTTTAACCAAACATAGGTAGGATAAAACAAATTGGCCGAAAATGTTAAAAAAATTTGATTTTTACATTTTTTTTTGGGGAATTTCATATAAAAAAAATGTGAAAAATATTGCTATTTTTGCAAAATTGTCGCTCTTTTTTTGTTTATAGCGCGTGATCAAAAAAATCGCACAGATGATCAAATACCACCAAAAGAAAGCTCTGTTTGTGGGAAAAAAAGGACGTCAAATTCGTTTAGGTACAGCGTCGCACGACCGCGCAATTGTCCGTTAAAGTCACGCAGTGCCGAATCGCAAAATACCCCCTGGTCTTTTAGCAGGAAAATCCTCCGGGGCTTAAGTGGTTAAGCTCCTTGGTATTACCACAGAGAGGTCCACCACTAAAAAGCACACAGCACTAAGATCCTTCACCAGAACATACTGATTTAGGTCTCCTATATAATCTGAGCTGGAGACTGCAAAAAGGACCAAATTTATGACCCTGGCTATTTGATTGCACACCTACAATATGCATTATACCATAGATATAAAAAAGATACCATCAATATAAACTGAAAGGGGGCACTTTTCCACTACTCATCAATACAAGGGACCACTTTTCCCATACACTAATCCTGTACTGGAGCACTTTTCCAACAAAAGAGGGCTTTTTCTTCAATGAACATCAACCTTCAGAGACACTTCCTGACTGACCACCATTGTAAAAGGAAGCTGGGCTGAGCTGTGGATATAATATTTGTTAGCAGGGGCTCCCTGAAACCTGAAATGTATTTAAAAGGTTCCTCTGAGGTAAATAGGTTGCCCTAACTGATATTAATTAATTCTAGAAAGCAATTCAGTAATACTTAAAACATCATTTTCAAATCTTATTCACATTATCTCCAGAATGAGCTATTTTCATAAACTATCTGACTATCCACTTGGAAAGTGATGCATTGTGAAAAAGGGCATAAACATTTACTGTATGTGTGGGTGGTAGACATCAGAAAACATACAGCATTGTACACTTGTGGACAACATATGTTCTTGGCAGATTATGTTTAAGTACACAAAAGCTTAATTTCCTCTTTCAGATGCATTGGTCGGAAATCTCCCTGAACAAAGCAAAACATACAAAAAACCTAGTTAGCAACCAATGTGGAGGCTGGCTAAACAAACCTAACCTGTGACCTGGCAGCTTATTGCCTTGTTAAGTAAAATCTGTTCTCTTTTCCAGAAAAAAAATAGAAAGATAGTAAAGAAAATTTTATTTTGTGACCAAAGAAGGTGCTGCCAAAAGCAAGATGGCATAGTTTGAAGCTGAGCAACTGCTTATTGTGCTATGAGGAGTTTGTTAGATACACACAGACCAGAATGTCCACAAAGAATGCCAAATGATTCAGTACAAAGAAACAATACAGTAACAATATCACAATTATATTTAGGAAAAAACGTCAATGGTGTTCAATGTGCGCCTCAGCGTGAAATGCACACTTCAGTTTGGCGTGAATTGTGGGTCTGGTCCACTTAAAGCAGGGAGCAAGAGATGCCAATGTTATACTGGCATCTCCGTTCCTATGTTTACCACAGCCAGTGATGGATCATTGATGCTTCCACTCACCAAGTGCCCTTGTATGTGGGGTTATATTGTCAATATCATGGGGGTCGTCTTGTCTTACACCTTCCCTGACTGTATTGGTTTTTTTTTGGACCCTGAATACTTCCCAAAGGTGGGCTGCTTTTGCTGTGGGATTCTCTTTGTCCCATATGTTTAAGTCTATCTGAGGATCTTGCTTTACCTCAATGTTGTTGAAATCCATATGCCAAATGGAGAATTGCATATATATAATTTTAAGTATACTTTTTTATTGCATATAATTTAGATATAAATGCATACACATCTTTTGGCAAAGAGCTTATTGAGTCACTTTTAAATATCCTTCATCGTTATAAAATTTATGTAAAATTTGATATGTATTCATGTATTATAAATGTTGATTTTAGATGGATTAGACCCTGACTCTTACCCACTCCTAAGTAAGTGGAGCAAGCTGCAAAACTGGTTTATGTAATATTTCCCCAGGTTCCAAAAATAATGAGATCTGTATGCAGTGTAACATACATGCATGCGATTAGAATTTTTACAGTAAGTGTGGATTATGTTTTTAAACAAATAACTTATGTTTTTGAAATTTTGTGTTGGATGAGTCCTCATTGTTACCTGTAAAAATCCTTTTCTATTGCAAACTTAGGAGCAAGTGGTTCTATGCAAAAGCAACTCTGAGATAAATTATGAAATAAAATATATGTCTCCCCTCATTCATCTATGCAGAACAAATCAACCAACTCACCTCCCCAAGCAAAAATCACTACCCTACAAAAAAATGTCCCCTTCTAAGCAAAAATCTTTCCTCTTTGCCCAAAGCCCAAATCTTCCCTACCCACACAAAACTCCTCCCTAATGCTCTCAACACAAACCCCTTGTCAGAGAATGCCCGAACAATTAATTTAGTCAGTTAACCAATTCTGGACCGGGAGGATTTGCCCCCTTAATGACCAGGCCATTTCTTGCGATTCGACACTGCATTACTTTAACGGAATATTGCGTGGTCGTGCGACACTGTACCGAAAAAAAATTGATGTCCTCTTGTCCCACAAATAGAACTTTCTTTTGGTGGTATTTGATCACCTCTGCAATTTTTATTTTTTGCACTATAAACAAAAAAAAGGGACATTTCTGAAAAAAAAATAATATTTTTAATATTCTGCTATATAACATCCCCCCCCCCCCAAAAAAAAAATTAAAAATCAAAGTTTTTCATCCTTTTAGGCCAATTTGTATTCTGCTACATATTTTTGGTAAAAAAAAAAAAAAATCACAATAAGCATATTTTGACTGGTTTGCACAAAAGTTATTGCCTCTACAAACTAGGTGAAAGATTTATGTCATTTTTATTTTTTAATATTTTTTACTAGTGATGGCGGCAATCCGAGATTTTTAGCAGATCTGCGACATTGCGGCGGACAGATCGGACCCCTAACTGACATTTTGACACTTTTGGGGAACCAGTGACATTACTACAGTAAGCAGTGCTAAAATATGCACTGTTACTGTAATAATTACATTGGTAGGGAAGGGGTTAACACAGTGGTGATCAAAGGGTTAAGTGTGAGCCTAGGGGAGTGTTTTCTAACTGTATGGGGGATGGGCTTGTGAAATGACCGCAGAGAGCTGTGATCCTATATAGAAGTTTACATCAGCTGACCAGCTGACCATCCTCCTCTCTCAGCAGGGAGCAATCACGGGTACCTGGCGACAATCCCAGTTGCCCGCCCCATGGATCGGAATCCCCGAAAGACGGCACTGAAGGGCAGTGATAAGTGGCACTGATGGGCAGCACTGATGGGCACTGGTTGGCAGCACTGATTGACAGCACTGGTGGGCACTGTTGGGACTGCACTGATAATCAGAACACTGATAATCAGTGTCTTAATCATGAGTGCAGATGTCCCTTTACCACAAGCCGACTATCAGCTTTGTTCTTCTCTCCTCACGCTGACAGTGTAAGAAAAAAACGATAACCGGCTTGTGTTGACATCTGTGATCAGCTGTCATTGGAGACAGCTGGTCACTTGGTAAAGGGCCACTGTGATTGGTCCTTTACCCCAATCTGTCACCAGCTGAGTCCTTCGGACACGCTGATCACAGAGCATGCTGTCCGTGGGCCCCCTGCGTGCGACTAAGGGAGGATGTCAATAGACGCCCTCCCGGCAAAGTAAGCCCCCCGCTGTATCTATCCCGTTAGTAGGCAACCGGTTAAAATAACTATTTGGGCAGACTCTCCTATAATGGCTGCTGACTAATGGGTGGAGTTAATCTTCCCCTATCTGGCTGCCCTGGCTTAAGTGAGGTGACAGATCTAGATAAGCTGGTCTGATTTGGATGGCGATGTGATCTCTAGATGATGGGCATCTGTCTGCTGATGATGAGTTCTTCAGATGATGTCTCTCAAATGATATGTCCCTTCCTATCTACCTCACTTGTCATATATTCAGTAGTGAACAATACTTTCCAAAATCCCACCCAGAGGGGGTAAGCTTCCTTCTCATTGGTGGAGAGGATAATCATCAACCATGTGTTTACTTATGCATTCTCTTCTTTAGCCACCAGATGGCACCATAGGACCAGAAATTACTATTTCAGTTCTCCAATGGAAATGGGTTTTGTAAAATATTCTGTTATAGTACCAATTAATATTTTACTATAACAAGTTAGACTAGGCAATTCTATCTAAAATACAGTACATGGAATGCCAAGGGGAATCTGGTGATTTTTAATTTGTGATAATTAGTCTTTTAATGTAGCAGTAATTAAATGGGAACTTTTAGCTATAAAAAGGTGGAGTTTCATGCAGAATTAATAAAATAATAGTTGTGCACATACAGAGCAATCTGAGATGGACGCCTAAGCTCAGAGCTCTGGCCCGCTTTGGCCTTTCCAGCGCCGCATCAGCTAACAGCCCGATCGCTGACCTCTCCTCCTAGGCTCATTTGACAACAGAGCTGCCAGGGAACAGTCGTATGCACCCGAGATCGGTCAGGAGAGACCTGTCCCGGCAGCCCAGATTCGGCAACCCAGCCCCAGAAGCCGCCAAGATGGTGTCCTGAGCTCAACATGCAGAGGGAGACAGGGAGGAAGACATGGAGGCAGGTGCAGGGAACCCACAAACCAATACATCTCCTGGGCATAAGTGAGTAATCTTTTCCCTCAGCTACTATTACCAGCCTCCACAGTCTCCCTTCTAGAAAGAATGCGGGATGAGCTGATAACATCACCAGTGAGGGACACAATTGCTAGTCCAGCCATGTCAGACTTACCTTGCCCCAAAACTCCTCCTAAACCGATGGACTGTCAGGTTATGATGAATACCTTCTCTAAAATGCTCTACAGGAGGCTGGCCCAAATTACCTCCACCATACAAGCTGAACTACAAAACCTAGGCACCAGGATTGAGGCCATTGAACAAAAAGTGGAACAAACAGTCTCCAGGACTAACCAAAATACAGCTTGTATACAAGATCAATTGAACACGGCATTCTCCAAAATTGTTGACCTGGAAAATCGCTCCAGGCACTAGATTAGGGGGTTCTCCCGAAGCAATTACAGAAGTTCAAGGGGCAGTTTGTGCCTTTATTAAAAAAATTATTCCTGACATCCCAGGCCATCGCTTGGAGCTGGACAGAGCTCATAGAGAGCTCCATTCCTCCCCCCCCCCCCATCCGTTCTGATGGCATACCCAGGGACATAGTGGTAACACCACACTTTTATGGGGTGAAGGAGGAAGTTATGCGTTTTTCAAGAAATAACGATCAATTTTCCATATTTCCATACATGATCACCCAGTCCAGGTCTTTTTGGACTTATCACTGAAACCCCTTCTCCAGGTGTTATCCCAAAACTCTATCAAGTATTGGTGGTCGTTTTCTTTTCGTCTTTCCTTTTCATACAGAAACAAGATGCACGGTCTCTCTACTTTCCATGATGGGGAACATCTGCTGGTCCAGCTCAACCTTATCTCCTTGGATTCGTACTCGAACCTCAAGCCACAAGAATGTTGGTTCTGCCAAATGACCTTCACCGCAGAGCCCTATTAATCCAATCTGGCAAAAACAACAATCAAAAAAGTCCAAGGACTCGCACCCGCCATAACCTCCAAAACTTCCTGTCTTTTACCTATTTTTTCTCAACATTTTACCCCTGAATTCGGTATTCAGGGGCTCCAATTCTTTTTTGGTCTGAATGACTCTTTTTTATGGTGTTATTAGATCTTACATTAGTCCTTATACTGCAGAGACACAACAGTTCACTTGTCCAATGTCAGTCGCTGTTCCATACTCTGTTGTTTTTATGGACTTTTAAAGACCTAGTCCTCTGCTTGGCATGGGGTGAAGTTCTGCCTCCGTCTTCAGTCTACCGGGCCCTTCCTGGCAGGGATTTGAATTGGGTTAAGATTTTACAAGTGCACATGTCTATTTGGGCTCCGGTTGATCCATCGTTATAAGTTTTCCCCCTAGACAATGCCTTGCTTTAGTGATCCTCTGCCCTGGGAGGTGGGGGAGGATTGGTATCCTTATTTTGGGGTATCTCTTTCCACTCAAATTTCCACTGGCTCTAGAAACCAATGGGGGTGTCTGGGAAGAATGGGCTCTTCACTCAGTTCTCAACTACAGGTTGGGGTTGGTGGGGCTGGAGCAGTTGCTTGTGCCTCCCTCTGCCTCTAGGTGCTAAATATGGGAGCACTTGGGGGTGGATGTAGGTCTGACTTTAGGGCAGAGGTCTTCATTGTTAAATATTGGAATAGGAGCTGGGTTTATGGCTCCTATCTCCTGGGTCCTGGGGGGGGGTTAATGGTAGTTTTTATTTGTGACCTTACCAGTTCTCTCCTCTTGTTTGTTCCCTCTCTTTCTTTTCTTTTCATCTCACTTTTCTTATTTTTTTTTTTTTTTAGGCACCAAGGAGGCTCTATAAGTGTAACACCCGAGGTTGGTATCTCACAGTCTTCCTCGCCCTGGCATTCCTCAGTAGAGGTTTTAAGGAGGCAGGTAGGTCTTTACTCAGTGATGCATGTTCCATTTTCTCTGATCCATGGCTTCAACTAAAGGACACTCAGCACCTATCAGAGTAGCCTCACATAACGTGCAGGGCTTTAATTCACCACTGAAACGCCGAAAATATTTCCAACACTCCCATTCTCAGCATCTTGAAGTACTTCTTTTATAGGAAACCCATTTCCCCAAACAATATAACCCTAAATTTTTGCGTTCTAAATTCCCCAATTTCTACTTGGCTAATGCATCAGATAAGACTAAAGGAGTAGGGATCTTTTTCTTCAAATATATTGCATTTTCCCCTCAGCAAGAAATCAGAGACCCGGGGGGCAGATACATTCTCATTGCAGGGTCCTTAGAGGGGGTCCTATACACGTTTGTCTTGTACTATGCCCCAAATTGCAGACAAGTCGCCTTTTTTAAAACTATGTTAACGTCTTTGTCCCCACATCAGACAGCTAATCTTCTACTGGACACATCTGAAAAATTCGAAGCAGTCTGGGATATTTGAAAGAACTACATACAACTTCTGTTATTCCTCTCAAGTTACTTTGCCTTGTAAGACTCCTAGGTGCCTCCTATTCTTTTCCTTATATGGACGCTCTGTCCTTCACTCATCCCTCTTGATAAAATCTCCTTGCTTTTTCCTGTTCTATCATTTCTTAACTGGCCCAACAAGTATTAGCATATTTATGTTATTAGTCAATCATATCAGTTATTTCATTAGGGGTTTGGTCTACCTATAAGGGAGAAGGGTTGACTTCTGATTATTTGGGTAGCTGATCAGTTCCTTCTTCACACCGGTATGCCTATAATGTATTATGTCTAAAACCTTTTATTGTTTGCTTCATCAACATGCCTTCTGTTTATTTTTGTTTCTGGATTTTTTGGTAACCTACGGCATATATCTTCATTCCCATTGGGTTGGAGTGTTGTCTGTCCCCCATGACACAGTTTGTTCTCACTGGGGGTGTCAGGGGGGTGATGG
Organism: Pelophylax lessonae; assembly: GCF_965119305.1. Classification (NCBI taxonomy): domain Eukaryota; kingdom Metazoa; phylum Chordata; class Amphibia; order Anura; family Ranidae; genus Pelophylax; species Pelophylax lessonae. Next base: position 354,903,778 of record NC_138770.1, read on the forward strand.
ACTCCATTTGTTTCCCTTATAATTAGATCTCAGTTCAGATCACATTACTCACGGTTGCTTGTTTTCTATGTTCTGTCAACTTTAAGCTCCATGTTGAGCCATTGCACTTCCCCTAGCGTTTGTTGTATTTTGTATACTTTTTAGCTCTTCTAAAAAAATTATACCAAAACTACTTGATTATAGTTACATACAGTATATAAAATAATTATTCTGAACAAACAAACATAACTATAGTAAGCTTAATAAATTCTTATTAAATAATATGGTATTCCTAATCACGTCTTTTCGTATATTGTCTGATATCTATGGAAACAGTGGTCTTCCTTTTTGTACCTTTTTACCAAACCGAATCTCAGCAGTGTTAATAGTTTCATCTTAGCAGATCATGAACAGCAAATCTTTCTTACTGTAGAGGTTACAACCATCTATAAACCTAATAATCATGATTGGATCTTGTATGTATTGATATATTTTAAACAGTGTCCACATATCTTTAAAGTTAACAGTTGTATTACCTGCCTTGATGTCTTGAATTATTTTTTGCTCTTTTCTCATCGCATAGTATAGAGAAACTTTTCCCGCTGTCCTTCATTTGGTGTAATAATAGCCAGCTGTGTCGCATGATTCGTTTCTCCTGTTTATCAGTACAGAAGAAAGAGAGACACATTGTGCAACTTGATCTAAGATGTTGGCCTGTGTTAGCTAGGTCCAAGGCTTTTTAAACAGATATTTTTAGAACAATAAAAAGAGCTTCTCTTAGGCTTCAGATTTGTGGATAACACCAGAAATCCAAAGATTTCAAGGGCCTTGACTTTAACTGTCCACAGCTTGTTTGTAGACCAATATTGTCTCCTGGTGTAGTCAAACTAACATTAAGACATTCTAAGTTTACTGAATCTGTTTTATACATTTCAAAATTTAAAATGATAAAATATATATAGTTTTCCAATAACAGTTCTGATAAACCCCTTTCCTGAAATCACACGATCTCACATGCAGTGGCTTCCAGCAGAGCATGGGAATACCTCCCAGGCTTCCCCTCAGCTGTGTCTTGTGATTCCACTGCATTTGGCAGCAGGGAATAGTTGCTGGTGGCTGCAGTGGTAGGTAATCTTTTCCCCAGGATCCAGCGCACTTGCAGAGGGTGCCCAGCTCTAGAGACGCCCATGCTTTTCACTGTAGTATGCAGTAGTTGCCTCTCTGAAGGTTTGATTGCTCATTTAAAACTTCTGGAATAACTGCCTAATTAGGGATGAGTTTCTACTTTGATTCATTTGCTTTTGTGTTAAATTTAGCTTGAGCTATTGAACTGTGTAAACAAAAACAATCTGCAAAGACAGGTAGTCACCTTTCAAAAGGATCCTGTATTGAAAAGAAAGTAGTACTACAACACATTTTTTACACTACATATCCACACATATCTCAATACAGGAAAATAAAGTAGAAGAAGAGTTAAGCTCCAACTGTATAGCACCATTGTATCCCATAACAATTGGCATTTACTGAAAAATCTTAAGCACACCAAGCACTACTTAGACCACTCCATCTTAAAACTACCCGCTGGCATGAAGTAGTTTTTCACAATGACTCCCAATAGAATGTAGTGCCCTTCTTTGCTTAACCACTTGCCGACCGCTCACTGGAGCTCTACTGCGGCAAAGTGGCTCGTTCCCATCCAGCGACGTAGACCTATGTCGCTGGACTCCTCCCCTTGTGGGCGGCGCACGTGCGCCGCCAGAGGCTCGCTCCCGCTGTATTCAGTCACAGCGGGAGTCAGGCCAGGACAGGATCGGCGGTGATCACCGCCGCTCTTCCCTGATCGTCGGGGAATCGAGTTTGTGTAAACAAAGCGGGCGGATCTCCTAAGTGACAGACAGTGACAGATTGCAGGGTTCAGCATAGCTGAACCTGCGATCTGTCCCTGTGTCACTCAGTCACCTCCCCCCACACACGTTAGTAAGCACCAGGCATACATTAACCCCTCCCTCTCCAATAAAATGAACCCCTTCCCTGCCAGTGTCATTTTTACAGTAACAGTGCATATGTATAGCACTGATTACTGTAGTAATGTCACTGGTACCCCCAAAAGTGTAAAAAATGTCAGTCAAGGGTCCGATCTGTCCGCCGCAATGTCGTAGTCCCGCAAAAAAAAAATCGCAGATCCCTGCCATTACTCGTTAAAAAAAAAAAACACCAAAAATGACAGAAATCTTTCCCTTAGTTAGTAAACGCAATAACTTTTGCGCAAACCAATCAAAATACGCTTATTGTGATTTTGTTTATCAAACATAGGTAGCAGAAAACAAATTGGCCAAAAATTAAAAAAAAAATTATTTTTACATTTTTTTGGGGGGGAATTTCATATAAAAAATGTGAAAAATATTGTTATTTTTTCAAAATTTACGCTCTTTTTTTGTTTATAGCGCAAAAAGTAAAAATCTCACAGTTGATCAAATACCACCAAAAGAAAGCTCTGTTTGTGGGGAAAAAAGGACGTACATTTCGTTTGGGTACAGCGTCACACGACTGCGCAATTGTCAGTTAAATTCGCACAGTGCCGAATCGCAAAAAGTGGCCTGGACGTAAGACCGCAAAATCCTCCGGTGGTAAAGTGGTTAACACATTCGCTCCATCTTTTGGCTAAAATGCTAAATATGAAAATTATATTTTTTTAACAGTAAACAAAATGCTATAAATTGACTATAAAGAATTTTTGTTTTTTGTCCTCATATTAATAAAAACAACACACATAAACCAATGGGCAGCAAAGAATCGGGTGCAATGTTCTTGTTTACGAAAAGAGGAGCAACATTTGGGTTACACCCCTCTGGTTGCTCTGGCCAACAAATAGATGTTTCTAGAGTTGACTTGCTGCAGTCATGTTCTGCAGCCTAGAATCTTTATTGCTAGTTTCAGAGAAAATCATACAAAATACAGCATGTTCTATAAACCCTATTAGTGCTGACTTTTAATTAATTCATGATGTTTGTGCCTGCCTGTCATTCTAATTTAGTTTAAATTTCATACCAGAAGACTTTTCTGTATGAAATCTTCAATTACTTTTAATTCAGTCCAGGGAAAAGTTGACTGTCATGTTATTTGGAAAGCTAATTAGTGGTCCTCAAATCCATGTTTCCAATGATTGTGAGTTAACTAGCATTAGGAACAGTCTCTTAAGAAAAGGTCATAAGCTTTAGCTAAAAGTGTTTGTATTTATGATTGACATAGATGACAGGGCAGTAGAGACCTGAGTTGTAAGGAATTCCCAAAGAAATTATAGTACAAACTGTTTTAGAGTACACTACACAGTGCACGAACAGAATAAATCAGTCTCTGAGGGATTCTGTGCAGTATATAAAGGCAAAAAAGTAAGGGAATCAACTTTTCACAGCCATTTGAACATTAAAGGGTCTTTTAACTGTCATTTATATGTGAACCGATTCCTAATAGCCATCTCAATGTGTCTTGAATTACCATGCGATAATGAAATACTCAGACAAAACTCTCATCTATAAAACTGTATAGCTGCATAATATGAGTTATTGATTGCAAAATGTAACTGAACACTTGCACAGTATATGCAAATTAAATATTTGGAAATTGTTCCCAAGATAGTAAACTTTTTGAGCATTGCACATTTAACTAAGTAGGTGTAATAAAATATGCTTTAATATAAACCGCATTGATGGGAGGAAATAATATGTTATGTGAACCTATAAATTGCAGTCATTTAGTATTGACTTTGGCCCATATTTATTTGAAAAAAAAAAGTGTATCCTAATAACTGTATGTGGATAATACATGCAATTATAGTTACATACAATAGATAGGTTTAACCACTTTAGCCCCTGGAGGATTTGGCTGCTCAAAGACAAGGCCCTATTTTGCGATTCAGGACTGCGTGATTTTAACGGATAATTGCACGGTCGTGCGACACTGTACCCAAACGATATTGACGTCCTTTTTTTCCCACAAACAGTGCTTTCTTTTGTTGGTATTTGATCACCTGTGTGATTTTTATTTTTTGCGCTATAAACAAAAAACGAGCGACAAAAATGGGGGAGGGATCTAGGATGCAACCTGACAAGCGAACAGATCCAGAGGATATTAAGACTTGCCTTTAAACCAGCTGGATGTGTCAAAATTCAAGAGCTGAATTATAAGCTCATAACAAGATGGTATATTACACCTAAGAAAATACATAGATGGTTCCCGACGGAATCAGATTTATGTTGGAGATGCAAAAAAGAGGTGGGTACATTGCTTTATATCTTTTGGACCTGTGAAGACATAAAACCAGTCTGGGTGGGAGTAAAAAATATTATTCAAAAATTTACGGAATATAAAATAGAAGAAAATCCGCTTTTTTTCCTGCTGCAGGGGGCAGAGATACCAATTGGGAGATATGAAAATTCTATCATCCCGTATTTGGTAAACGCGGCGAAGGCGTGTATACCAGGCAACTGGAAAAAAACACAACCCCCCTCGATGATGGAATGGATACACAGAGTAGAGGATGCTAGAAGAATGGAAGAGCTGATTGCGTTTGCCCAAAATAGACAGGAGAAATATAAAAAGATATGGGAACTATGGAATCATTTCATCGTTTCCGAGGAAGGGGAACAATTTAGAAGAGGATAAGTGGAAGGAATCAGATGGGAGGAGTATTAGGTCCCCCATACCGCCCGCAGGCAGTGGGAGGATAAGTTCGATTTTCTTTTTTTTTTTTTTCTTGGGAGGGGAGGGTTAGGGAGGAGGGAGGGGGATCTGAAAGGGTTTAAAAAAAAAAGAAAATAATGAAGGAATATGAGTCAAGCAAATAGTAGAAGAATGAGAACAATGAATATTAAAATGACATTGTACTATATGCGGAATTGTCAATGTATATGTATTTTGAATTCCTGAATAAAATGTATATTTGAAAAAAAAAAAAAACGAGCGACAAATTTGAAAAAATAACAATATTTTTTTAAAATTTTTATATGAAATTCTCAAACAAAAAAATGTAAAAATCAAAATGTTTTAACATTTTAGGCCAATTTGTTTTCTGCTACATATTTTTGGTAAAAAAAAATTGCAATAAGTGTATTTTGATTGGTTTGCGCAAAAGTTATTGCGTTTACTAACTACGGAAAAGATGTATGTTATTTTTATTGTTTTTTTTTAACTAGTAATGGCGGCGATCTGCGATTTTTTTTTTTTGCAGGACTGCGACATTGCGGCAGACAGATCGGACCCTTAACTGACATTTTTGACACTTTTGGGGGTACCAGTGACATTACTACATAACCAGTGCTATAAATATGCACTGTTACTGTAAAAATGACACTGGCAGGGAAGGGGTTAACTTTACTGGTGATCAAAGGGTTAAGTGTGTCCCTAGGGGCATGATTCTAACTGTCAGGGGGTGTGACTAGTGAAGTAACTACAGAGACATGCGATCCTATATAGCAGGATCGCATAGCCTCTGTGATCACTTCAGGGAGAATGACAGATGGCTGTGTTTACATCAGCCGTCTGTCTTTCTCCCTCTGCTGTGGGAGATCGCGAGTGGCTGGCGGCCATCAGAGCTGGCGGCCATTAGAGCCGCCGGTCACACGCGCTGGCTCCCCAGGGAACGATCGCGCGCCGCCGGAGGCACGCTCCCGCCCCCTAGCTCCTCCCAGGCTAGCGCCGTACATGTACGACGCTTTGCCTAGGAGCACCAGACTGCTGCCGTACAAGTGCGGCGGGCGGTTGGCAAGTAGTTAAAAAACACATTAGTGAAGTTCGGACAAAATTTTAAAAAAAAGTTAGCATTCTCAGAACCCTAAAACCCCAAGTGTGGAAGAGAAGCAGCTCGGGGAACCAATCAAACAGCATTGAAAAAGCCTGCAGAGAAAGGGAATAAGGTAAGTATGACAACTTATTCCTCTATCTCTGCACTAAACAAAGCATTTACCCTTGCCGTTCTGGGGGCACTGCAAGGGTTTTTTTTTCTGGTGCCCGGAGTGAGGTTTAACAGTAAAATGCCACATTGGCTGGTACAGAACTCAGTTTCTTGCATTTTTTTTTTTATTAAAGACCTCATAAATGGTGGTTATATTTGATGAGGAGAGACAGGTATGTAGATTTATTAAAACTCAGCAGTATAGAAACAAATTACAGAAAGAATGGCAATGGTGGTTTAATGGTAGATTACATTTAATGTTAAACTACAATTGAATGCCCCTTTTAGTCTAAACATATACCAAATCCAATTACTATGTGATGCAAAAGCCTAATAAAGTAAACAAATATTTATTACTCTCCCTGGCTGAGTCAAATTCTTCTTCAATTGTGTCTCGCATGCTCCCCCTCCCAAACGCTGCAGCTCACAGTCAGAGGCTTTAAAGCGGTAGTAAACCCCTGAGAAAAAAAAAACCTGCCAGACAATAGCATAATGTGCTGGAACCGCGATGATGTCACTACCGCGCATGTGTGCGGGAGCCCTCTGTTTCAGCAAGGAGCTCTGAAGTTCCAGCACGAAACTCCAGACCTTCAGAGCGCATGTGCTGCTGATGTCAGCGGTTGCATGCAGGGTGAATATCTCCTAACCATGCAGGTTTAGAAGATATTAATTTTACCTACTGGTAAGCCTTATTATAGGCTTACCTGTAGGTACAAATCACCAACCGCTTTAAGCAATAGAGGCAGTGCTGTCAACCCAGCTAGCAGTGGGCAGGACTAGGTGTGACCAGGAAATGATTGACAAAACTACAGACTTGTGAACCAGCAGTGAATATGTTGATAGCTACACCCCCTGTAACATTTTTCCATCCCATTGTGTTGCAAGAAAGAACAGCCTACATGACAGTAGTAACTGTGCTCTGAGTTCAGGAGCAGTGCAGCATTGTTGCTACACCATCTCAGGAAGCTGCATTAAGTAGACTTTATGGGTAGGTTTGACAAGTATGTTTATGACTTTAAAAGGGACTATGAAAAACTGCATCACATATGTTATTTTTTAATTGGAGACTATAGTTTTACTTTAGTAAATGATAGTTTATGCACATAGGTAGTGTTCTGTTCTCATAGGTAGTGTTCTGTTCTCACTACATGTATGCCCCAGGTGTGTATGCAGTTCAACATACAGCTAAACCTTCAATCCTACAATAACCAGTCTTTTTGTAACTTTAGGCTTTATTCCGGTGAAAGAATGGTGGTCATATGAAACAGGATACAAGTCAGATAGCATGGTGAATAGGATTGCAAATAGATAGGATTGTATAATCCTCTGTAACATAAGCTAGAAGATAAAAGTTGAATAAACATCTTTTGTGGGTAGAGAGAAGGTGGTCAAGGTCTCCTATGACTAAATGGATTTCTGGGTTGGATGGATCTGTGAGCAGTACAAGGATGGTTTTGGTAGAATAAATGAGTTATGACATAAATTGGCATGATACCAGTTGTGGAAAATTCTCTCCCCCCCCCCTTTTTTTTTTTTTTTTTTCCTTCTCTTTTTTTTTCCTTCTCTTTTTTCTATTATTCTTTTGTCCTTACTTTTTATTTAATTTTTTCTCTCTTTTTCTTGGTTGTATTCTATATACTTTTTAAATAGTTTGGAAAAATGTTTAAGAGACACGGGAGAGTACCGCTGTTTTTCACGATATGGCTAATATAAGTTCTATAATTTTGATTATACCTGTTGAGATGGTGATTAATACACAATGGACTATGATTGAAATAATTATATGTTAATATTTGAGCCATGTAATTTGGACTTGGAATGTGATGTTGGAATATCTTCTTTGTCTCTTTTGTATAAATAAATAAATTAAAAAAAAAAAAAAAAAAAAAAGATAGGATTGTATAAAATAGGACTGAGAATATGGTGAAACTGGAAATAAACAGATAAGAGCATACAATCAGTATATAAACATAAACAAGATATGCACTGAGTATACAGCTAACAGTTCTGAGGCATACCAGCGATGCTTTCTAGAAGGGTTTCTGGAATCTTCTACAGAAACATGATGGACAGTCTCACTCCTCTAAGATGGAGATTGCAAAAGGAAGTTTACTCAGTAAGAGGTGGAGTTAATACCCAGTGATAGAGAGCAAGAAATACCATTGAGTACTGTCCATCAATAGTCTTTGTCACAGTGGCATCTTGTGGACAATATCGGTATTGCAAGTTTCAAAATATTAATTCTTTTCTTAGGCTGGAGGCATGACAGGTAGTGTTGACTCAATTAGCCCATATACATTAAAATTAAATACAACCGGGGATGTTAATAGACCTGGATACCGACCTAGAACATTGATTAATGGTAAGCTAGGCAGCAGTATTCAATGCTACAAGCTACAGCAGACCAAGTAAATACAGTTTTGAGATACAGAAAAAAACAGAATTCAGGTAATGCACATATAGTACAGTCCCTGGCAGAAACTATACTACATGAGTTTTGCAGGGGAGGGAAGACTCTGAATAATCACCTGCCACATCTTGATTACAGTTTTGTATACTGCAATGTAGAAAAGGCATGAGAGACTTGTAAAATGGTATAGAGTTTAGCAGCTTAATTATTTAGAACGATAAAATGGATTACTTAAAGCTCCTGCAGTTACTTGAATATATTCAACCTCATATGAAAAGACACTTTTACAAACTCTAGAAACCATCTAGTACACTTGGCTCACAAATGTATAAAAAAAATAAAAAACGGATTCATCAGACCTATAGGAAAGATTTCCCTATTACATGAATTTTAAATATTTTTTTTCCGTATAAGGTGTAAAATAAGCCCGGGTCTTCTATTAATTTTGGCACCAAAAGACACAGTGGGGTTTATTTTCGGGGTAGGTCTTAGCTGTAATGTGCTGTCTTCACTCCCTCCCTACCTGTCAGGAATCCCCTATGTGAACCTAGTTTACTGTATATAAAATCCTAGAATCCACTTTATTAGTGTTTTATATACTGTCCAAAGTGTGTTTCTGTAATAGAATAGTGTGACATACCTTTGTTATATCGCCGCTCTGTGCTCAGCTAATCTCCCAAAAATTTGGACAGTTTTGGGACTTTACATGAGACACCGGCGAGCACTGCTCAGCGTCTCCATCCCTGTATATAACAGAACACTCTCTCTGTCTTTCTCCTCTCATAACGGTAGCTGTTAGAAGGGGATCTCAGCCCCTCCACTCCACTCAGTGTGAATAGTGTGAAATACATTTGTTACATCGCCGTTTGGCGCTCAGCTGATTTGCCGCTGCTCTTCCATCTCTTCTCCCCCACTGACAGGTGGGGGTCACGGAAGCACCAAGCGGCGATGTACCGAAGGTATTTCCCACAATTCTAATCGAACACCCAGCGGTTCTGTGTACACTGCAAAGGGGGGGAGGTGAGATGCCCTTCTGACAGCTATAAGAGGAGAAAGACAGCCTAGCGGGGAAACTTCACACTGTTAGATTACAAAAACACACACTGGATATTATATAAAACACTAAGTGCATGTTAGGATTTTACATACACTAAACTAGGGCTTATTTTCGGGGTAAGGCTTATATTGCAGCCCTCTCCGAAAATAACTGTAGGTCTTTCAGGGTGGGTCCTACTTTCAGGAAAACATGGTAGTAGTTACACTGAACGCCAGTAGCATCTGTTTCTCTTGGATATTTTTTCCTTTCCTTTCTATGGCGATATTTTGCATATATGCTTTTTGTGTGCCTGTGAGTACCTATTACTACCTGAGTGCCTGTGAGTACCTATTACTACTGTGAGTGTTGTGCGACTGACCGGGCTGTGTGTCTGTGAGTGTTGTGCGACTGACTGGGCTGTGTGTCTGTGAATGTTGTGCGACTGAGTGTTGTGTGACAGTGTTGGGCGACTGTGAGTGTTGGGCGACTGAGTGTTGGGCGACTGTGAGTGTTGGGCGACTGAGTGTTGGGCGACTGAGTGTTGGGCGACTGAGTGTTGGGCGACTGAGTGTTGGGCGACTGTGAGTGTTGGGCGACTGTGAGTGTTGGGCGACTGAGTGTTGTGCGACTGACCGGGTGGTGCGACTGGGAGTGTTGTGCGACTGCGAGTGTTGTGCGACTGACCGGGCTGTGAGATTGTGAGTGTTGTGCAACTGAGTGTCAAGTGAGGGTAGCGGAGTACCAGAGGGTGAGAAGGTAGAGTTAGAAAGCCAGGAAATAGCCACATAGGATAGACTTAAATCACTGAATCCCTATTAGATTAGATTAGTAGGTACAATGCCCGGCGGGTGTGGAGATGCGACTCGGTGTACATCTTGTGATATGTATGCGTTCCTCGATCATGCGATCGAGGGCGAATACAAATGCGCAAAATGTAAGCAAGTTGCTTCCCTGGAAGCTCAGGTCCTGAATCTAGGGAAGCAGCTGGCAACACTGAGACGAATGTCCATACCGGAGGAGAGCCAGGATCGTACCCGTCAGGCACAGGCAGGGGCCTGCACAGAGGTGGGCGGACTAATGGAGGTGCAGGCATTAGAGCAGAGTAGAGGGGTGACAGTTAGGAGGGGTAGAAGGGGACAAGGCAAGGAGGCTGATCCTGGGCTGGAGCACCCCAATAGATACGCCCCGTTGTGTGATGTTGGGGAAACCAGTCAGGGACCAGCATTGCTGGAGCAGAGCGACGCCCCTAGCTGCCAGGGGAAGAACTCCTCCAGTGAGGCTGGGAGAAAGGGAAAGGAAAGACAGGTGCTGGTGGTAGGGGACTCAATTATTAGAAGGACAGACAGTGTAATCTGTCACAAAGACCGTGTGCGCCGAACAGTCTGTTGTTTGCCGGGCGCTTGGGTTCGGCACATCGCGGATCGGGTGGACAGATTATTGGGTGGGGCTGGGGAAGACCCAGCTGTCATAGTACACGTGGGTACCAATGACATAGGCAGAGGAAGATGGAGAGTCCTAAACGATTTCAGGGACTTAGGAGCTAAGTTGAGGAGTAGGACCTCCAAGGTAGTATTTTCAGAAATACTACCTGTACCTCGAGCCACACCAGAGAGGCAGCGGGAGACTAGAGAAGTTAACAAGTGGCTGAGCAGCTGGTGCAGCCATACTGGGTGAGAGGATGGCCAAAAAGTTAGATCAGCTTTTAAACTAGGTGACGGGGGGGAGGGTACATATGTAGAATTAGCCAGTGGAAAGCAAGATTCAGAGGGCATAAATGGGGGCATTAGCGGTAGGGTGTTTGGAGCTCCTAAACCCAGGGTGGGTATGGGGTAAAATCAAGAGAGCAGCCTAAAAACATCAAATGAGGATATATGTAACCGGTCAAAATTAAGAGGTTTGTATACCAATGCCAGAAGCCTGGCCAACAAGATGGGAGAGCTGGAGCTACTGATGTTTGAGGAGGACTTAGATTTTGTGGGGATAACAGAGACTTGGTTTGACTACTCTCATGACTGGATGGCGACCATTCAGGGGTATTCCCTTTATCGCAGAGATAGAGAAGGTAAAAAAGGGGGAGGGGTATGTCTGTATATTAAGAACAGTATACAGATAAATATGAGGGATGATATTAATAATGGAGCTATGGACGAGGCAGAATCCCTATGGGTAGAGCTTCAAAGGGAAGGCACGGTGGAGAAGGTAATATTGGGCGTATGCTATAGGCCCCCCAAACAGAGGGAGGAGGGGGAGGCGGACCTCATTTTACAGATAGGATTGGCATCAAGGATGGGAAATGTCATTATAATGGGGGACTTTAACTATCCAGATATAGACTGGGCAGAAGGAACCGTACACTCAGCCAAGGCTCGGCAGTTCCTAAATGTTTTGCAGGACAATTTCATGGGTCAGATGGTGAATGCACCGACAAGAAACAATGCGGTACTTGACCTACTGATTACCAATAATACAGACCTGCTCACGGATATAGAAATACGGGGCAACTTAGGAAACAGTGACCATAGGTCAATTAGTTTCAGTATTAATTATAGTAATAGTAAACACAAGGGTAATATAAGGACACTGAATTTCAAAAGGGCCAATTTCCCAAAACTGCGCTCGCTGCTAGAAAATATCAAATGGGATAGAACCCTGGGAACAAAGAACACGGAGGAAAAATGGGAGTGCTTCAAGAGCATACTTAACAAGGGGATTGGCCAGTGCATTCCAAAGGGAAATAAATTTAAAAGAGCAAAACTAAACCCTGGGTGGCTAAACTCCAACATAAAAATGCATATTAGTGCTAAAGAAAAGGCCTTCAAAGAATACAAGACTGAGGGGTCATTGGCAGCATTTAAGCATTACAAAGAGTGCAATAAGAAATGTAAAGATGAAATCAGGGCGGCTAAAATAGAACACGAGAGACATATAGCGGAGGAGAGTAAAAAGAACCCCAATAAATTCATTAAGTATATAAACAGTAAGAAAGCGAGGCTAGAACACATTGGCCCCATAAAAGATGACAAAGGAAATATGGCCACCGAGGACAGAGAAAAGGCGGAAGTGTTAAATAATTTTTTCTCTTCAGTCTTCACAAAAGAATCGGGGGGCTACACTAACCCAGCTTGTAAGGCCAAACTAAACAACACACCTCAGGAAGTGCCACCATGGCTAACAGAAGATAGACTTAGAACTAAACTAGAGAAACTTAACATAAATCACCGGGACCGGATGGCTTGCACCAGAGGGTTCTTAAAGAGCTCAGCCAGGTGATTGCCAGACCATTATTCTTGATCTTTAAGGATAGTTTACAGACGGGTATTGTGCCAGCTGATTGGAAAAAAGCCAACGTGGTACCAATATTTAAAAAGGGGCCGAGATATATCCCGGGTAACTATAGGCCGGTCAGCCTAACATCTGTAGTCTGCAAGATTTTGGAGGGGATGTTAAGGGACCACATACAAGACTTTAGTAATGAAAATGGTATTATTAGTAGTAATTAGCATGGATTCATGAAAAATCGTTCTTGCCAAACCAATCTATTAACCTTCTACGAGGAAGTGAGCTGCCACCTAGATAAAGGAAAGCCTGTGGATGTGGTGTATCTGGACTTTGCAAAGGCCTTTGACACCGTTCCCCACAAACGCTTACTGTAGAAACTAAGGGAGGTAGGTATGGACCATAAGGTGAGTACCTGGATAGAGAACTGGCTCCAGGGGAGAGTCCAGAGGGTGGTAAATAATGGTGAGTACTCGGATTGGGCGAGTGTGGAAAGTGGGGTCCCCCAGGGTTCTGTCCTGGGACCAATCCTGTTTAATTTATTCATAAATGATCTAAAGGAGGGGATATCTAGTACAATCTAAGTATTTGCCGATGATACTAAACTATGCAGGATGTGGAAACCTTACAAGCGGACCTGAACAAAATAATGGGGTGGGCAACTACATGGCAGATGAGGTTTAATGTTGAAAAATGTAAAGTAATGCACTTGGGGGCCAGAAACCAAGCTACTCACTAGGGGGGGAACCTCTGGGTGAGTCTAGGATGGAAAAGGACCTGGGGGTACTGGTAGACAACAGACTTGGCAGTGGCATGCAATGCCAAGCCGCTGCAAGCAAAGCCAACAGAATACTGGGATGCATAAAAAAGGGGATTCACTCCAGAAATAAAGAGATTATTCTCCCGCTCTACAAGACTCTGGTCTGGCCACATCTGGAGTATGCTGTCCAGTTCTGGGCACCGGTCCTCAGGAAGGATGTGCTGGAACTGGAAAGAGTCCAGAGAAGGGCAACAAAAATAATTAGGGGAATGGAGGACTTCAGCTATGAGGAAAGACTACAAGCACTGAACTTATTCTCTCTGGAGAAGAGACGATTGAGGGGGGATATGATATCAATGTACAAATACTGTACTGGCGACCCTAGCATAAGGAACAAACTATTCGGAGAAAGGAGATACAATAAGACACGTGGCCACTCACTAAAACTAGAGGAAAAGCGGTTTAATCTTAAAGTGCGTAAGGGGTTCTTCACTGTAAGAGCGGTAAGGATGTGGAATTCTCTTCCACAAGCAGTCGTATCAGCAGGGAGCATTGATAGTTTCAAAAAACTATTAGATGGGCACCTTAAAGACCACAACATACAGGGGTATACAATGTACGGTTAACAGCAAACACACACACACATCATAGGTTGAACTGGATGGACGGATGTCTTTTTTCAACCTCACTAACTATGTAAGGTTTTCCTTCACTTCATGTCCCATAGCCAAAACAAGAAGTGAGAAGAAATCCCTCCAATGTGAGGTAATCCCTCACTGTCACCAGGGTCACAAGAACTGGTGTCCGCATTGGAAGATTTCCGCTCTTTTACCATTCTGGGGACAACCCAAAATGTGTGATTTTCTTTCACTTTTAGTGATAATTGTAAACATGACACATAAAGAAGATGAATCTTATTAATGGGGAGCACATACAGTAATACAAACTGACAGGTGTGCTAATCCCTCTTTACGCTGTATAACATTAAAAAAAGTTTGCCATTAGTTTTACTTTAACTTGAATTTAAAAAAAGTTAAAAAAGTATGAGGAAATGAAAGCCTCTTTAAGTAAGCAAGTGGTTCAAAATATGTTTGGACTATGCTCCAATAAGTGAGACATTTTATCTTTGGATGAGTGTAAAAAGTTACTGGACCTAGAAGATAAAAAACACATTCTTTGTGACCCTGCTTTTCTTTCAATAATTTAGAAAACAATGGGGTTGATTTACTAAAGGCAAAAGTAATGTGCAAATGCAGTTGCTCTGGATCTTAGTAAATGAGGGGAAGCTATGGTGATTTCTATCATTCAATCATGTGTAATCAAAAATGCTGTTTTTTTTCTTGCATGTGATTGGGTATTCTTTGCAAAGCGAAGCTTTACCACATTTACTAAGCCGTGGCGCAATTGAACTTGCAGTGCACAGTATATTTGCCTTTAGTAAATGAACCGCCATTGTCTATGCCCACAATCCTTCCCCACTGGTTATACCGTGGAATGACCTAAAATGCACTGTTAGGGGAAGTTAAGAAAGAAAAGACATCTCAAACAAAAGAAAGCGCTCATGGCCAATATCTACACATTAAAGACTCCCCATAAAAAGCTTAGGGAGGCGATGGGGATGATTTACTAAAAGGAGTAGATGCGGTTCACTTAGTAAAGTAAATATTCACAGTGCATGTTCTTATAGCTTAGAAAAAATGAGGTGAAGCAGTGTTCACTTTATTTACCAAATCACGTACAATAAAAATGTAAATAAGGGATTTTGATTTCACATGATTGGATGATTATAGTAAACACAACATACACATTCACAAAACTAAGTGAACAAACATTTATAAAGTGAATACGCTCTTTTTATTTTATTAAATCAACCCTATTGTCTTGTTAGAACTGTCAGAAATATTGGTGACAGAACTTTCAAATACTAGATATAATAATGTCAACAATTGAACAATTTATGTGCCATAGGAAACCTTTGGAAACATGATTATACATAATAATGATAGATGTGGCTGTCTCTTAGTCAGAACATTCTAAACTAGTATCCAACAGCAAACATGCCTTTGATAACCACAAAAGGAGCAGATGTATTCAAAAAACATTTACACATACTAGGCCAACTATTCGAATATGTTTGAATGCCTTACACGAGAATTAGAAATTAAAATAAATCCTTACAAAACAGAAACCCCTCTCTTTTCTAAGATTAAATCAGGGTTTTGTTGTCAGTGAAGAAGAATTAACTCTAACCAACAAAACTAGAACAGTAGGCAAACATCTGGGACAAGATGAACAGTTTATAGAACATTTAAAATTTCTTTATCATTTTATTTCTCACTAAAACTTTCAATGAGAATTAATTAGAGGTAAATACTGAAATCCAGGTTACAGTTCTTCCCAACCCTGGAGAATATATATATATATATATATATATATATATATATATATATATATATAACAGTTTGTAATAATTATCACCAATTATAAACCCAGACAATTCCACAGTGCTTACCGGATACATTTTGGGCAACTAGAGCTCGTTTCTCCAAGAGCTGGGAGAGACCATACCTTTTGTACAATTTACTTTACTGAATTTGGAAACATAAAATGTCTATGTGTCTCTATACGCTATCATCAAATGGATATTTTCATAATGCAACTCTGTATCTGACAGTCCCAGGAAACAATCTGATTTTTAAGATAATAGCTCTGCATTGAAATCCTTCTGCCAGAGTCTGTGTAAATAGACTGTTTGTTCAGTTCTCAATATTACTCAGATGGGGCTGCTTTCTTTTAGTCTCTGGTATACATTTTTATTATGGAACTTCTCACGGTCAATCTAAAACAATACAAGAATTAAATAATCTTTTCATATTGATTATCTGCTTTAACAAACAAGCACATTGGTATATGTGTTGTTTCTTAAAAACTTGATAGTAATCAGTAATTTTAAAATAAGTATTTCAAAATGTAAAGCCATATATATATATATATATATATATATATATATATATATATATATATATATATATCCCACCCACCTACTGCTTTCTCATTGAATCATTCCACTTTAGGTGGCAAAGTTGTTCAATAAAATATTTATGTGCACAAATACCTGTTGACCTATCTCCGCTATTCTCTTTCAACTGTCACTCATGAAAACCTTTATAGAATTAGAAGAATGGAGAGTAAAACCATTATCATGGTCTGAAAGAATGAATGCCCTAAAAATGGACATCCTACCTATACATCCAGCATATCTTCCAGATTATCCTTTCTAGTCATAATATACATAAAAAAAAAAAAATAATAATATTATAATGTATTCAATGTATTTTTTATTTACCAAAAGAAAAAAAAAGTTTCTCAAATGTCAATATTTAATCTGTTGTAACTCTTGTCTGTATACCTCATTTCATTAGCAAAGAAAATATATTATATGGTTTTGGCTCGCAGCTGCTCTACAGGTAATACCTAGATTTTATAAAATCCAGGAAAATCTATTTCCTGCCTGAGTGGTTTGATTCCTGAAGCAACAGTATGCAAATTAAATAAAGCACTGCCTCAGACAATAATCATTTTAAATCCTTTTTTGAATCTTCTCATGATGGATAGATTTTAAAGATGTTGGTTATTTTAAGCATTTTCGGATGCTCAACACAATGTAGAAATAAACAAACAGTCACCTTCAATTTATCTCACCCTTTGCAACAGCAATTTTGGAATCATTTATATTTACCTAACAAAGACAACTTAAATGGTAAAATTTAACATTTTTGTTATTCTTTTCTTTTCTATAACGAAAAATAAATGTAGTAGGAAATACATATACCAACTCTCAAAAACCCTGAAAAAATTTCACTGACAAGTGCCCAGCATACAAAATGTGTATTAAGTAGTATAAATTAATTACCACTTCAATATGGGGCACTTTTAACCCCTTCCTGCCCAGGACAATTTTCCGCACTGTCAAACTGTGAATGACAATTGCGCTGTCATGCAACAGTGTACCCAAACTAAATTTTTTACCATTTTGTTTACACAAATAGAGCTTTCTTTTGGTTATATTTAATCATCACTGGGTTTTTTATTTTTTGTTAAATAAATGAAAAAAAAAAAAAACATTTTGAAAAATAAAAAAACGTGTACTGAATTTCTTTGTTTTTGTTAGAAATGTTGTCAATGAATAATCGATCTTCATAAATGTAGGCGCGATCCAAGGGTACATCATATGACGTCCACCATGATCAAAAAAAGTCCCTTCCCGCCTATAGCAAAATGACAGCCGGTTAGAAGAGACATTATTCTATCACCAGTGTCCTGTTCCCAACAACAAAATGGGGTTGATTTAAAAATACTAGAGTGCACAAAATCTGGTGCAGCTCTGCATGCAAACCAACCAGCTTCCATTTTTTTCACAGCTTAATTGAACAAGCTGAAGTTAGAAGCTCAATATAAAGAAATATTGCAGCGCTGTGAGTGCAATCAAAAATTATATAAAATGATTCTCTGTTACAAAGAATACATTGAAGTACTTAAAATAATGATAAGTGTCCTTAATCATAAGAAAGTGTCCTTGATATTGGATACAAGTGCAAAAAAGTGACAGTCTCAGGTGTCACCTACGATATCTTGCCTCCACCATATAGCTGAAAAACAAACTCAGTGCACAGGAACCCGTTGCTGTCTAAATTATAGGACACCAACAACGCCTCTAGCTGCTAGTGTTATTCCTCTCTGGTTATCAATGGTAATCCAATAAGATGTGGTAAATCTCCCAATCTTTATGATGAGGCCATCAGGGAACTCTCAACCGATCAGGCAGGAAAATCACCTAACGCAAGAGAAAGTACTCATAGTGTATTATTTATTATACCATAAAATGTAAAAACAGCAAGTGAATTCAAAATTAAAATAAGTGACTTTGACTCCCATCAGAAAACCGCCAAACTCTGAATGGAGAACTGGCAGCTGGACCTTAAGTAAAATGCAACTGAAGCTAATAGTCCATAAAATGCATAAGAAACCATAGGGCAAAAGACACTTACATAAGGTGCCGCTACATTGAAGTTAGAAGCTAATTGGCTACCATGCACAGCTACACTAGATTTTGCACTTTGCCGCTACACTGAAGTTAGAAACTAATTGGCTACCATGCACAGCTACACTAGATTTTGCACTCTAAGTTTTAGTAAATCTCCCCTACTGTTCCCTGAACTGTCTCCACAATACTAAACACTTGTTGCACCTCTTTTTCCCAGTATCTGCAATGATGCTGTCATTGCAGCAGCTTCTTTGGCAACTCTCACCCCACTGCTGCACAGTGGCGGAGCCAGAGGGCTAGCTGGGGTGGCAATTGACACCCCAGACAAAGTCTTTGCCACCCCTGTTGCCACCCCACTCGCGCTCGCTGAAAATATGCACTCATAAATAGTATTAGAACGAGTGGGCGCCTGCAGCGCCTAATTCTCCTGTCCTGACTGCAGAGCTGGTACAAAAGGTGGGCGGACCTGGGCGGAGTGTTGAGGGGGGCGGGGAGCTTCAGCTCCTTCTGCATGTAAGTGACAGGCATGGTTGACAGTGGTGATCTGGGCAAAGTTGTTGCCGACTGTCCCCGCCCGCTGGTTTGCCCTCCACCTGCAGTGTTGCTTCTGTATTCTTTCATCATTCTGGGTCTGGTCTCTGCATTTTCCGACAGCTTCTGTGTTCACCTGTGGCTCCGCCCACTATCTGTAGCACTTCCCTAGAGTTTGTGATACGGGTCTGATAGGTGGTGGGCGGGCCGTGGGCGGGGACAAAAGCAGTCAGGAAATGGAGACTAGACCTGGAATGATGAAAGCATACAGAGGCAAGCACTGCAGGTGGTGGGCGGGGACAGATGTCGTCATGCTGGGACTAGACCTGATGTAAGAACACTGACTGTAGTATTACAGGTAGAGTACAATGTTGTTCTGCTATTTTTACCTGAAATGATTGCAGAATCAAGGAGTACTCAGTGGACTTTTTAATAGTTCTTAAAGTGACTTTGTGCTATTGGATTAGTTATGTTGGAGGCACTGTGCTTTATTCATTTGCCTACTTACTATTAGGGCACATGTACACTTGCAGGCATGACTGAGCCTCATTTTAATCACTCCCTTCCTCTCCCCTAGGCTGCAAAGTGATCAGATGCCACAGACATGATGCTTTGTATTGAGGCTGCAGGAACAATGCCTGTATTACAGTTGTGCTGCATTTAGAGGATTAAAACAGGTGATGAGGAGGTGACATATCACCTCCATATTGCCTGGCACACACCTCTAAAAAGTGATTTCAGCAGTCCTTGCTAGTGCTACATGTGAAAACAAGCACTTACTGCTAATTCAGTTGTACTTGACAATATTTGAAACCTACTGTATTATCTTTTTTTTAATAATGATGTCTTTTAACCACTTCAACCCCGGAAGGTTTTAACCCCTTAATGACCAGGCCATTTTTGCGATACGGCACTGCATTGCTTCAACGCTGTACCCAAATAAAATATAAAATTGATCTCATTTTTTCCCCATAAATAGAGCTTTCTTTTGGATATATTTGATCACCTCTGCTGTTTTTATTTTTTGCGCTATAAACAAAACAAAAAAAAAACTATTTTGAAAAAAAAAATCATTATATTATAATTTTAGACCAATATGTATTCTGCTACATGCTACATATTTTTGGTAAAAAAGATCCCAAAAAGCGTGTATTGATTGGTTTGTGTAAAAGTTATTGTTTCTACAAACTATGGGATAGATTTATGGACTTTCTTTTTTTTTATTAGTAATAGCAGCAATTTTTAGTGGGACTGCGACATTGCAGTGGGCAAATCTGACACTAAGTGACACTTTTGGGGAACAGTGACACCAATACAGTGATCAGTGCCAAAAATATGCTCTGTTACTGTACTAATGACACTGGCAGGGAAGGGGTTATCATCAGGGACGATCAAAGGGTTAAGTGTGCTATTATGGAGTGCTTTCTAACAGTGGGGGATGGACTAACTGAAAATGGGTGAGATCTGTGTTCCTGATTAGTAGGAACACAAGCTCTCTCTGTCATGCGTCCCCTGGAGCCCTTTTACAAAACCAGATATGTGATTTTGCGCTTTAGGGCCGGCCTGCCTTAGTAAATGAATGTGGGGCAGCCCTTAAGTGGTTAACATACAGTATATATACACAGTAAAATCACTATGCAATAAATGTATATCAATTACAGATATGTGTAATGGAAGCTGCACTGTGGGGTGTTGCGTCTAAGACGCGCATCATCCTTAGTGCTGAGCAAGCAACTATATTGCACAGTGATTTTATATGTATGCTATAGCACATTGTTCTCACTATTAGGCCTCATTCATACAGGGCATACTGCGGTCTGCATTTGAGGCTATGCATGCATATCAAATTGAGAGCAGTGGCCTTATTTTAGTGTTTAAGCACTTTTTTTTTATTATGTAGTCTATATCATTTGTCCTTTTTAACATAGCAGCTAGAAATAATTTTAAAAGACAGGAGCACAGACTTTAGTTTTTTTGCCTTTTTGTTTTGTGAAATTTAGGGGAAGAATTGGCAAACAAGCTGTATTTTTAATATAGAAGAGGCATACTATGTCCTTTCCTTACCTTCCTGTACAACTTGAACTATGAGCTGAGCACCTCAGTCACACCTCAGAGTGGGGCACAGACCACCCCTCTTTCTGTCTCCCCTTGTACGTGGACATATCAGATAACCAGAGAGGGGAAGATGGAGAAGCTGCCTCCATTTCCAGCGGGTGCCACACTGAGACTAAGATAGGAACTGTAAGTACACATCAGGACAGGGGGGGGCGCAGTTTGCCATCTCTGCCCTGGGCACTGAATGACCTTGTCCCAGCACTGCCTGACTGACTCACTGAGACTGTCTGAGCGCGGTGAGCAGCAGCAGCGGGCGGGGCCATGAGTCGCTGCACAGCTAACCAATCATGCGTGCCAGCTCATCTGATTGGTTCGCTGTGCCGCTACTCACGACGTGATTGGTTCGCCTGTGTGTGTGAGCACTAGCTGCGGGCGGCATGTCACGTGGGATGGATGTAGCAGGCTGTGTTTACCAGTGCCCAGCCTGGGAAATGTTGGTGTCTGCGAGAGAGGGTTCGATCCCTGATACCTGAATTAGTAGGTGTGGCCAACGTCCCGGGAAAACATTTAGGAACAATTTTTGGTGCCTCAGGTCAAAGGAAATGGGACTTTAAGGGCTCAGTAAAATAGTGTGTTTATTAAAAATATATTGATTTGCTGTTAGCAAAAATTATAATACAAACAAAATAACACAATAAGTGCCAATGGGCTATAGACCCATGTGAGGAAGTGAAAATGGAACGAAAGGTGACAAAGTGAAAATGGTGACTTTTTTGAAACTCTGTCTGTTTGGGCTCAGAAGTGTGAGCTTGTTGAGAGAGAGTATCTTGTCGAACTTCCGACGCGTTTCGGCATATTAGTATATTGCCTTTATCAAGGAAGCGGGGAGAGTTCACCATATCTGGAAAATATATAGTGAATATATATTATGATATATAGTATAGCGCCATTTACAAAAATAGTGAATAATGAGGTAAGCACATACATGTGACTAAGCGGTCAGGTCCCAGGCTTTGGTATTCCCATTGCTTTCCCAAAACTATTCACACAGGATTTGTAGAGGAATAGCTGTCTGTAAAGATATGATTGAGGCAGTGATAATATTGCCAACTTGGTGTGAGTAGAGGAGGAAATATATATTGAGCAGACTTACATGACGTAAAGATTGCTTGATGTGTGTGAGGAGGGAGGAGATCCTTCTCATTGGCCTAAAAGTATAACATATTGGATCAAAATAATTGGTTTGATAATTATTTATTTTGAGAGCACTATGGTGAATAGTGCTGGTCACTTACAGTTGGTGAATAAAAAGAGAAAAAAAAAGAGAAAAAAATAACCGCGCTAAAGTGAATAGTATATAAAGAGCAGCGACTTCAAGTGCGGCCACACCCTCAAATAATGTATAGAAAAATAAGCCGCGCTGCGTGAAGTGGGTAAACAAAAATTAATGTCCAAACAAAAATCAATGTCCCATATAACAACTTGATTGACGCTGAAAGCATAGATCACACTCCACGGTCTCTGTAGGAAATGTGCTTACCGGATAACCACTAAAAGTCTGCAAATTCGTATGCTGAGATATAGTCACAGATCCGGGAGATGGGAGTTGTCAGAGTCCTCAGCGAATAATGTGAATAATATGCAAAAGAAAAAAACAAATGAATAATGAGTAAAACGTGAATAGTCCAGTGTAAGGAGAGGAATGTGGAACAAACCACCACCAATTGTGAAGCCTCTTACCGAAAAAATAGGTCAAATGAGCAAATAGATAAATCCAGATCGCCAAGAAACCAGAAACGTCACTCAAAAGCCCTATTGGCCTCTTACCAGATGACAAATAATCCAAGCAGTAGATCTAATAACGCTTGCCCATCATGCGTGAAGCTCCGGGACCAACAGCATCAATGGTGTTGACTGGAAACAATTTTTCCAGAAGTCTGCCCCAAGATACAAGTCAGATTTCTGGCATCCCTATGGAGCTTCTGTTGTCGGCTGCCTCTTCTATACACTGATGCCTCCGCTGACCACTCTGCCTGCCACCTGCCTGGCCTGGAGCAGCCTCAGTAACAGCGCTTCTCCATAGGACAGTCCGATCACACGTCACTCCCTTCACTTCAATTACACCTGGTAATAACCAATAGCTGGAAATGTCTGCAAAGCCAATGTCCAATAGAAACGTAATATCCGACGCCAATCATGTATCCCCTCGAAGGATACATGATTGGGGTCGGATATTACGTTTCTATTGGACATTGGCTTTGCAGACATTTCCAGCTATTGGTTATTACCAGGTGTAATTGAAGTGAAGGGAGTGACGTGTGATCGGACTGTCCTATGGAGAAGCGCTGTTACTGAGGCTGCTCCAGGCCAGGCAGGTGGCAGGCAGAGTGGTCAGCGGAGGCATCAGTGTATAGAAGAGGCAGCCGACAACAGAAGCTCCATAGGGATGCCAGAAATCTGACTTGTATCTTGGGGCAGACTTCTGGAAAAATTGTTTCCAGTCAACACCATTGATGCTGTTGGTCCCGGAGCTTCACGCATGATGGGCAAGCGTTATTAGATCTACTGCTTGGATTATTTGTCATCTGGTAAGAGGCCAATAGGGCTTTTGAGTGACGTTTCTGGTTTCTTGGCGATCTGGATTTATCTATTTGCTCATTTGACCTATTTTTTCGGTAAGAGGCTTCACAATTGGTGGTGGTTTGTTCCACATTCCTCTCCTTACACTGGACTATTCACGTTTTACTCATTATTCATTTGTTTTTTTCTTTTGCATATTATTCACATTATTCGCTGAGGACTCTGACAACTCCCATCTCCCGGATCTGTGACTATATCTCAGCATACGAATTTGCAGACTTTTAGTGGTTATCCGGTAAGCACATTTCCTACAGAGACCGTGGAGTGTGATCTATGCTTTCAGCGTCAATCAAGTTGTTATATGGGACATTGATTTTTGTTTGGACATTAATTTTTGTTTACCCACTTCACGCAGCGCGGCTTATTTTTCTATACTTACAGTTGGTGATTGAAGTCTTGATTGTGATCCAATTGTTAATTAGGAGGCCTGTGGAGAGTGTATTCTTGCTTTATTTAAGCCTGCGTGGTGGAACAGATTGTGGTTTGTGTTGATACAGATATAATTATTTTAATTAGTATTGGTGTGTAAACATGTTAGGAACTTACATTGAGGGGAGTTCCAGATTCAGAACAGCAGGGGGAGCCCTGGTCATGGATCCTGGTAATTCCCTGGTGAGAGAGTTTGTGCCAGTCAGCCTTGAAAAAAGGCATTTTAGGCACTTGTGGAGAAAGTACATCCAACAATGCAAAATAAAGCATTGTTGGATGATTAACTTACGGTTAGTAGGGCTGGGTTGGTATAATCTGAGTCCAAAGAAGCGTATCCTGGGGCGTCCGTACTGTCCCTCAGCTGGAGGGAAGTGGCGCCCTGTTAGAAATCCCCGGCTATATATACCCCTCGGCGCATGCGCACTAGCGCGGCCGTGCGTCATGATGCTGATCCGGGGCCCGGGTCAGCGTGAGGAAGCGATGCGCGCGCCGATGGACTGCGCGCGCACCTTACCTATGACATTGTGGGCATGATTAAAGATGTTCCGTAGCCGCCGACACGGGAATGAGACATAGATCTAAGAGGATGCAATCCCCAAAGTCTTTGTCAGTCCCCAGAGAAGGGTACTCTGGGGCTACCCGTGCCGGGTGGGTTTGGGAAGGCAAAGAGGGAATATGACAATCCTGGGCAATTAGACCTATCCTGGTCACAATGTAAAGCATGTATAACACATAAGTAATACAAAATTGATAATTAAAGGTAAATGAAGAAAATAATTATACATTGAAAATAATAAGTAATATTAACAGCAATAATAATTACAGAGAGAAAATGAGGGACTATCCAGTTGGATGGGGTGACCGGTGGGCATGGATGGGTAATACCAAATGACAGCATACATGTCATATTCAAGATGAAATTATGATGTAGAGGGGGGGGGGGAAGAAGTGATTTTATTTGAAGAAAACTGTCTGGGGTATGGTTTGTGGGGTAGAATTGAAAATATTTTTTTATTGTGATTTTGGGCATGATGCCAGTTAATATATATTATCAGTCAGTTTTTCCTGAAGTGAAGCCTTCTAGGAAAGGACGGTAGCTCTCACTTTCATTTAATCCAGGGGGTGTTGTTGCATTGAGTTTTTTTATCCAGCCCATCTCTTTTTGTAGGAGGGACTTATTCCAGTCCCCCTCCTCTGGCTGGAATATGGATGCGGTCTAATGCGGAAAAGGAGAATTTTGGCATCTTATATTTGTGATATTGGGTTATATGGCGGCCTAGTGGAAGGTGAAAATTGCCGATGGTCATGCTTTGTATGTGTTTATTTACTCTCAGTCCAAATTCTTGACGTGTTTTCCCGATGTAAAATGCTCCACATTCACAGTTCATAATGTATACTACCCCCCTGGTTTTACAGTTAGCAAAATGACGGGGGATAAAGGTTTCACCGTTAGGAAGAAGTAGGCATGTGGATTTACGTATCACTGCGCATTGGGCGCAGGAGCCACATGGAAATGTTCCCACGGTTTTACATGTGTCTCTTTGGGATTTCATTTCGCTCCTTACTAGAGTTTGATGTACAGATCGTGATTTTCTGTAAGTGATGAGGGGATGAACAGGTACCAATTCTTTGAGTGTAGGGTCCTCAGTGAGAATGGGCCAATTTTTTTGTATTATGTTCCTTATTTTGTTGTGTTCATTTGAGAAACGCATGATGATTCTCGTAGGGGGTGCATCTGTTTTTGTGTCCTTTTTAGTCTGTTTATAAAGAATCTCGTGTCTGTCCAATTTGTTAACTCGGTTAAATGCCTTTCTAAGGCATGTCTTTGAGTATCCTCTGTTTATTAGTCTTTCTGTTAAGGCATTAGCTTCTTTCTGGAATTCCGAGGTTTTAGTACAGTTTCTCTTGAGTCTGAGGAACTGACTGTAAGGTATTGAATTTTTGAGGGGTTCAGGATAAAAGCTCTTGGCATGAAGTATTGTGTTGCCGGCTGTTTGTTTTCTGAAGAGTGTTGTTAGAAGATTGCCCGCGTCGTCTTTGTAGATATAGGTATCCAAGAACGGTATTTTTGTTTGGTTGTATGATATGGTGAAATACATGTTGAATTGGTTCTGATTCATTTGATTTAAACATTCTAGTAGAAGGGTTTCTGATCCGGTCCATATGAGGAAAACATCATCGATGTATCTTTGCCAAAGGGAGATGTGACTGGTGTATTTGGTGAAATTTTCAGATGATAAAAAATCCTCTTCCCATTCACCTAGGTATATATTGGCGTATGTGGGCGCACAACTTGTGCCCATCGCCACACCACAAGTTTGTACATAGTACGTACCACAAAAGGAAAAGATGTTGTGGTTTAATATAAATCTCAACATCTGTAGAATAAAGGTACTAAAATTGACATCATATCTGCTTGCTTGTTGAAGGACTTTTTCTACCACTTTTAAGCCTTTGGAGTGAGGAATATTATTGTAAAGCGCTTCAAAATCAATGGTGACGAGGAAAGCGTCTGTTGGTATAGTGATGTTGTCCAATATCTGGAGTAAATGTCCGGTGTCTTTGACATATGATGCCAGTTTGGTAACAAAAGGTTTAGCCACAAGTGCCTAAAATGCCTTTTTTCAAGGCTGACTAGCACAAACTCTCTCACCAGGGAATTACCAGGATCCATGACCAGGGCTCCCCCTGCTGTTCTGAATCTGGAACTCCCCTCAATGTAAGTTCCTAACATGTTTACACACCAATACTAATTAAAATAATTATATCTGTATCAACACAAACCACAATCTGTTCCACCACGCAGGCTTAAATAAAGCAAGAATACACTCTCCACAGGCCTCCTAATTAACAATTGGATCACAATCAAGACTTCAATCACCAACTGTAAGTGACCAGCACTATTCACCATAGTGCTCTCAAAATAAATAATTATCAAACCAATTATTTTGATCCAATATGTTATACTTTTAGGCCAATGAGAAGGATCTCCTCCCTCCTCACACACATCAAGCAATCTTTACGTCATGTAAGTCTGCTCAATATATATTTCCTCCTCTACTCACACCAAGTTGGCAATATTATCACTGCCTCAATCATATCTTTACAGACAGCTATTCCTCTACAAATCCTGTGTGAATAGTTTTGGGAAAGCAATGGGAATACCAAAGCCTGGGACCTGACCGCTTAGTCACATGTATGTGCTTACCTCATTATTCACTATTTTTGTAAATAGTGCTATACTATAGATCTTAATATATATTCACTATATATTTTCCAGATATGGTGAACTCTCCCCGCTTCCTTGATAAAGGCAATATGCTAATATGCCGAAACGCGTCGGAAGTTCGACAAGATACTCTCTCTCAACAAGCTCACACTTCTGAGCCCAAACAGACAGAGTTTCAAAAAAGTCACCATTTTCACTTTGTCACCTTTCGTTCCATTTTCACTTCCTCACATGGGTCTATAGCCCATTGGCACTTATTGTGTTATTTTGTTTGTATTATAATTTTTGCTAACAGCAAATCAATATATTTTTAATAAACACACTATTTTACTGAGCCCTTAAAGTCCCATTTCCTTTGACCGGAGGCACCAAAAATTGTTCCTAAATGTTGGTGTCTGCTTCCTGCATTAGGTGTCAAATCCAGGAGATAGAACACTGAGGTGACCCAAAGAATTCATGTACCACCAAGTCCAGGAGATGTAGCCAAAGAATATATGGAAGGCCCCAAAACCTAATTTATCAGGCTAGGAGATAAGATCAAATGGCAATGAATTGGTGACCCCCACAATGCCAGGTACCTAGGCATAAGATCTAAGGGCACTGAATGGGTGACCCCCAAAGTCTCAGGTATCAAGACCAGGTGCTAGAATCTAAGGGCACTGAATAAATGATCTCTGCAGTCCATAGCTCCAAGACTAGGATATAATAGCTAAGGGCAATGAATGAGTAACCCCCAGTCTCAGGTACCAGGGCCAGCAGATAAGGGCATTGAAAAGTTAACTCCTACAGCCTCATGTAGCAAGGCCAGGAAATAAAATCTAAGGGCACTCAATTGGTGACCTCTATAGCCTCAGGTACCAGAACCAGGCAGAAAATAACATCTAAGGGCACTGAATGGATAACCCCCCATAATAACCTGAAGTACCCTTGGGGAACTGATTGGTACACTGTAAGTGGCATAATAACAAGACATATCTGCCTTATTTCCCCATCCTAAATGTAAATCATGAACTCCAAGGGGGCTGGTTGGTTGGTTGGTTGGCTGCTACCATGGCCCCTTTACCATCAGCAGATGCACAACGATTTGTATTCTGCCACATGCAGGTAGACAATGAAAGATTCAAATCTATAAATTACTGTTTTTTTCTAAGCGCCCTCTACAAATGGCAGTGATGTGGCCCTCAGAAATACCCAGCACAGCAAATAAAATCACAATGCCACATTCAATATACTGATTGCAGTTCTGTCACTTTCTAAAATTTGCAATGCTCAATTTTGCTTTTCCAAATAATCCAGGTGCAAAGTGCAAAGGCAGACAAAGCTGTTTGAGTTAGCTGGTGCTTCTGTGCCTGCTTTAATCCTCCCAAATACCGAGCACAGCAAATGGTATTAGTGCCCCAGCACCCCTTGTGCTATCGGTGCAGAAGCAACCGGCAGAGTTAGACACTTGGTAGTCCCCTGTAATTGTACAAATACTTAATACTTAATACAAATACTTAATTGTGTACATTTTGGAAAATAAACAACTTTAATTTAATCTATATACATTTTGTGGAAAATAACTTATTTTTAGTGTAATTTAACACTTTGTATATTGACCCCCCAAAATAATACCTTGCCACCCCTGTTTTAAAAGTCTAGCTCCGCCACTGCTGATGCACTACATTTTGTGGCAGCTTACCCCCACTATGTTCTCTGGTAGTGTTACTCAGAGACTTTGACCTCATCTGCTCCTTAAGCCTAGTACACATGCAACAAATTTCCGCAGACCGGTCGTCCATCTTTTTTCCAGAGTGGTGTTTTGTTGGTTGGAATGTGCCTAGACTGCACACAAATTTTCCCGCATGACAAAATTCTACTTCAGAAGTGATGTCATGTGTTGGTTTGCACGAAAATCGGACGTGTTTTGACGAAGGACAAAAATTTTATAGCCTGCACACCAGATTTTTTTCGGCCGAAAAGTCGGAGTCGGTTGTCGGAAGCACCATACTAACAAGCCGAAAATCCGCAGATCAGTCGTCGGACGAAAATTCCCAGCCGAATTTCGACTCTTGTGTACGGGCCTTTATCATCTATTCTTTCCAAAGTATATTGTCTCTGCATACTGAGCCATTGTGCCCTGCGGACCCACCACCAATTAGAAAATCAAATGCCACCTGGTAGTCCATGAATATGTGGAAGTTCTGCCCTTTGCCAGCAGTAGCAGTCGCAGCCTTGCATTAAGGTTTAGTTCCTACAAGGTGAGTCATAG
Source organism: Pelophylax lessonae (assembly GCF_965119305.1). Classification (NCBI taxonomy): domain Eukaryota; kingdom Metazoa; phylum Chordata; class Amphibia; order Anura; family Ranidae; genus Pelophylax; species Pelophylax lessonae. Next base: position 354,933,368 of record NC_138770.1, read on the forward strand.
CTGTTGCAAACAGATGCAACGCACCTTCAAAAACTGAGAATAAAGGTGTACATTCTGATTATACTCAGACAGCCACAGTGATCTCTCCCTTTGCCCCCGAACAATGCTCACCCTATCCCTGATTAGCTCATGATCTGCCTCCCACTTAACACTTTTTTTTCTAATTTCTGCCCTCTCTCTCCCCAGTACCTAATTAATGCACGCTTACCTCCTATTTCCTCCCTGGTCAACTTCTACTCTTCTGATACTCCCACCAATTCTTCTTTGACTCTTTCAGTGTTCCATGGTCAACTATCACATTTTTTCTCCCCTCCCTTAACTTTCTACCGAAACAAAGAGGAGCTTTTGCTTTTTTGTGCATTATGCCTCCAAGTCCACAACCATTTCTAGATCTGCCACCTGTCTCAGTCCTTAGTCCATGTTCATCCACCATTCTGCTTTCTCTTTCTTACTCAGTGGTGATCTATGATCAGCTACCCTTTTCTTTCTAGATTTCCCTTTCCACAATCAGCTCTCACTATGTCTCCTAACATGATCAGCATTTTCACACTTAACCAAATGATAACTGTCCAGGTAAAATATTGTCAATAATGTGTTATCAATCATATAAAACTATTACAAATAAATGAATCCTTACATAAACAAGCACACATTTGTAAGCCTTTGGTTAAATAAATCGATTGCAAAGTTTCATGTATAATAAAAGATAAGAAAGATTGGGCATGTTTAAATAGAGCAAATATGACTGAGATGTGATTTAATTAAAATGTAAAAAATACACTATAGTACCAAAAGTATTGGGACACCTGCCTTTACACGCACATGAACTTCAATGGCATCCCAGTCTTAGTCCGTAGGGTTCAATATTGAGTTAGCCTACCCTTTGCAGCTATAAGAGCTTCAACTCTTCTGGGAAAGTTGTTCACAAGGTTTAGGAGTGTGTCTATGGGAATGTTTGACCATTCTTCCAGAAGTGCATTTGTGAGGTCAGGCACTGATGTTGGAGAGAAGGTCTGGCTCTCAGTCTGCACTCTAATTCACCCCAAAGGTGTTTTATCAGCTTGAGGTCAGTTGTGCAGGCCAGTCAACTTCCTCCACCCCAAACTCGCTAATCCTTGTTTTTTTAGACCTTGCTTTGTGCACTGGTACACAGTCATGTTGGAACAGGAAGAGGCCATACCCAACACGCAGTCATGTTGGAAAGCATGAAATTGTCCAAATTATTTTGGTATGCTGACGCCTTAAGAGTTCCCTTCACTGAAACTAAGGGGCCAGGCCCAACCCCTGAAAAACAACCCCACACCATAATCCCCCCTCCACTAAATGATTTGGATCAGTGCACAAAGCAAGGTCCATAAAGACATAGATGAGCGAATTTGGGGTGGAGGAACTTGACTGGCCTTCACAGAGTCCTGACCTTAACCAGATAGAACACCTTTGGGATGAATTAGAGTGCAGACTGCAAGCCAGGCCTTCTCGTCCAGATCAGTGCCTGACCTCACAAATGTGCTTCTGGAAGAATGGTTAAACATTCCCATAGACACATTCCTAAACCTTGCGGACAGTCTTCCCAGAAAAATTGAAACTGTTATAGCCAACCCAATATTGAACCCTAGGAACTAAGACTGGGATGCCATTACATTTCATGTGTGTGTAAAGGCAGGCGTAACAATACTTTAAAATTAAAGTAAAAAATAATGAGTATACACTAAATATTTCAGGCAGATTATAAGCCACCCATACATAAAGCAATGTGTGTACAATCACATTGCTCCGGTTTCTTATAGTAATGAATTTTGGAAAAACGCCATCCCATTTAAATAATAACAAGATTCAATCAAATATTTGCATTAGGTTATAAAAGTAATGTGTCATATATATATTTTTTTGCTGCGGGGTACAACCAGGCATTTTCGCTATGTGAAACCATGCCAATATAGAGTTAAAGAATGGGGTGGATCAGTTAATCATCCCACTAATTACTGAGCAGCTAGCAGCTACAACCACTAGAGGGAGTGCAACACAGAAACTCACAGACCATCACATCAAATATAATTTTAATATATTTTTTAAGGAGTTTATAAATATTTATGCAATAGCATTTTTTATGTATTTAGGTCCCAAATATTTTTGGATGAATATATCCACATGTTCCTATAAATATTTTTCATGTATTTTAGTGATTTTACAATGTATACTATGAATAGATTGGATTGGAATATTGTTGTTCACTTTTTATAAGTGTTTTGGCGCTGCCTGACAATTGGGGACTTGTGAACATGACCCTCCTATAAGTATTATATCCCCAAAAAATAATGAGTATACACTAAATATTCCAGGCAGATTATAAACCACCCATACATGAAGCAATGTGTGTACAATCACATTGCTCTGGTTTCTTATATTAATGAATTTTGGAAAAACGCCATCCCATTTAAATAATAACAAGATTCAATCAAATATTTGCATTAGGTTATAAAAGTAATGTGTCATATATATATATTTTTGCTGCGGGGTACAACCAGGCATTTTCGCTATGTGAAACCATGCCAATATAGAGTTAAAGAATGGGGTAGATCAGTTAATCATCCCACTAATTACTGAGCAGCTAGCCCCATAAATAGCAGCCAATTCCAGAATGCAGCAGACTTCCTGGGGACGCGATAAACGCAAAATGCATTGTGGTCTTCTGTAAACCGGAAATCGAGAGAGCCAGCGACGTCACTTCCGCTTTGTCTGGAACGCACGCCCCCGCTGCCACGCCACCAGAGGCTGTGTGTGAGACACTGTCTAGGACAAAACACCTAGAGTGTCATCTCCACAGATCCCAATTTGCAAATAGCGCTTCCACCCAGTGCCAGGCGAGGCACTTCACATTGTAAGCAGCCAATTCTTACTTTTATTTTATTTCTCTAATAAAACGGAATTACACTTTTTTTGGCTTCCCCACCATTTCTTTTTACATACAGTGGGTACGGAAAGTATTCAGACCCCCTTAAATTTTTCACTCTTTGTTATATTGCAGCCATTTGCTAAAATCATTTAGGTTCATTCTCAATTGTCATTCTCAAATGAGAATCATGAGGTCAAAGGAACTGCCTGAAGAGCTCAGAAACAGAATTGTGGCAAGGCACAGATCTGGCCAAGGTTACAAAAAGATTTCTGCTGCACTTAAGGTTCCTAAGAGCACAGTGGCCTCCATAATCCTCAAATGGAAGACGTTTGGGACAACCAGAACCCTTCCTAGAGCTGGCCGTCCGGCCAAACTGAGCTGTCGGGGGAGAAGAGCCTTGGTGAGAGAGGTAAAGAAGAACCCAAAGATCACTGTGGCTGAGCTCCAGAGATGCAGTCAGGAGATGGGAGAAAGTTGTAGAAAGTCAACCATCACTGCAGCCCTCCCCTAGTCGGGGCTTTATGGCAGAGTGGCCCGACGGAAGCCTCTCCTCAGTGTAAGACACATGAAAGCCCGCATGGAGTTTGCTAAAAAACACCTGAAGGACTCCAAGATGGTGAGAAATAAGATTCTCTGGTCTGATGAGACCAAAATAGAACTTTTTGGCCTTAATTCTAAGCAGTATGTGTGGAGAAAACCAGGCACTGCTCATCACCTGTCCAATACAGTCCCAACAGTGAAGCATGGTGTTGGCAGCATCATGCTGTGGGGGTGTTTTTCAGCTGCAGGGACAGGACGACTGGTTGCAATCGAGGGAAAGATGAATGCGGCCAAGTACAGGGATATCCTGGACAAAAACCTTCTCCAGAGTGCTCTGGACCTCAGACTAGGCCGAAGGTTTACCTTCCAACAAGACAATGACCCTAAGCACACAGCTAAAATAACGAAGGAGTGGCTTCACAACAACTCCGTGACTGTTCTTGAATGGCCCAGTCAGAGCCCTGACTAAAACCCAATTGAGCATCTCTGGAGAGACCTAAAAATGGCTGTCCACCAACGTTTACCATCCAACCTGACAGAACTGGAGAGGATCTGCAAGGAGGAATGGCAGAGGATCCCCAAATCCAGGTGTGAAAGACTTGTTGCATCTTTCCCAAAAAGACTCCTGGCTGTATTAGATCAAAAGGGGGCTTCTACTAAATACTGAGCAAAGGGTCTGAATCCTTAGGACCATGTGATATTTCAGTTTTTCTTTTTTAATAAATCTGCAACAATGTCAACAATTCTGTGTTTTTCTGTCAGTATGGGGTGCTATGTGTACATTCATGAGGAAGAAGAATGAACCTAAATGATTTTAGCAAATGGCTGCAATATAACAAAGAGTGAAAAATTTAAGGGGGTCTGAATACTTTCCGTACCCACTGTACATCTGCCTGAGACCATTATCCTGATCCTGATCCACCCTAGAACATCAACTACCTACCTGGAGTGGACAAGTTTGGTGGAGGATTGATCCATCCTTTAAAGGGATCAAAGGCGATTTAGGTCCTTGCGACCTAAAGCTATCTGGTAAGAAGCAAAAATTGCCTACTTTTACCAAGAGCACAAAATTGGGCACAAAGGCACTTTGAAGATTCTATTTATATATTTATTTACTATCACGGACTATTTCACCAGTTTCACTAATAATTTTATATATTAAGGATTTTACTGTCAGTCATATGCGATTTTATGCAAATCCAGTAATTTAATTATTTATATTTTATCACCATTGTCACATTTATGATTTAAATCATCACCTATGTCACAATATATATTACTACAGTGCGTATATTATTTGGTATATTTTATCATTTTCTTAGGTATCATAAACTATTTATACATTGGTTATAAATTTTTGATACAGATACAATTTATATCACTTATCTTGAATATATATTTATTTATCATCACAAGATGTACACACAAGCCCACTATATTACCAGCGCTCATTTTTTTCATTAGTTTTAACTTTTAACAATATAGTGTAGCTGAAACACTGGCATGCAATAATGGTTAGAACTTTTTTTTAATACACAGTAAAGTTGCAAAATGTTAAACATATTTAGGGGAAGAAAGTTAGACTTATCTATGCTACTTTCCTCAAATAACAACACGACACCTTATATATTAACAAATGCTACCAACTGCATCTGGGTAGGTCTGAGAAAAAAAGAATCCCTTCATGCAATTAGTTTAAGATTTAGGATAATTTTATTGCAGACCCTTACTTGCTATTCTGGTGCAATTGCTGAAATCTTTTACAATGAGTACAAAGTAGAAGTAAGGTATAAAGATTCCTGGAAATCTTGTCTACAAACTTTATTGTGTTGCAATGGATTTAGGTTTAAATGTAATAGCAAAAACGACTATATTACAACAAGTTTCTATAACAAGATATAGGTTATATACTTTTTGTTAAACTGGTTCTTTAAATGATGCAACTTGTATAAATACAGAATGCATCAATTGTATAGTGCAAACCTAAAATACCAAACTGAACATGAATCAATTATTGAGGAAAAACTCAGTGTGCACACTTCATTGATGCATTTATTATTTGAATATAAAATCACATTGATTTTAAGGCTGTAAAAGTATCCATTACCGGAACTGCTACATTTTTAATGTGAATGAGGCTTGTGGTTCTTGCGGATTCTGTCTTACAGAATTAATTATACACGCATTGCCTAAAAAATAAACACATTAAAACGAAATAAGCATGAATATTGATAATAAATAAAACCTATAATCCTGATCACTAGAGTCCTGTTCATTCACAAACAAAAAAGAAAGGGAAAACAAATGGTAGATGACCTGACCATAGCAGGCTGGACAACATAATGAGCACAAGAGGTTTGATCAAACATTTTCCCAGCAGAAAAAAAGCTAATACAAAATTTAGCAGGTTGTTACATCGCCACTTCTGTAGAAAATAAAAACAAATAACTCTCCAGCATAGAAATCAGATTACAATTAGGGAACTCAAAAAGTATATGCTTTGAAACAAACCTTGCCAGTATGATAGATTACTCTACTGCTTAACTTGGCATAGGCTTATTTATTTATATTAGAGTTTCGTTTCCCACGTTCCCTACACTGTCATCTGGAATATGGAACACACACAGAATCATTACTGAAAGTCTTTCAAATGCGTACAATACAAAAGCACAAATTGTTGCAAGACATTAAGCCCAGACATAACCAAATGTTTTTTTCTTTTAATTTTGAAAAGTGTTAAGAAGGGTTATAATCTCTGTCATTTATTTATTATGTTCTGCACAGATGATGTAAGTCATAAGAAGTCTCTCAAAAGGGAAAAGAGCCAATACCTTAACTGATGCCCCATTGTTGGTATCAGCAGGAAGAACAGTGCCCTATTGTTGGTATCAGCGGGAAGAACAGTGGCCCATTGTTGGTATCAGCGGGAAGAACAGTGCCCCATTGCTGGAACAGAGCCCCATTGTTGGTATCAGCAGGAAGAACAGTGCCCCATTGTTGGTATCAGCGGGAAGAACAGTGCCCCATTGTTGGTATCAGCGGGAAGAACAGTGCACCATTGTTGGTATCAGCGGGAAGAACAATGCCCCATTGTTGGTATCAGCAGGAAGAACAGTGCCCCATTGTTGGTATCAGCAGGAAGAACAGTGCCCCATTGCTGGTGTCAGTGGGAAGAACAGTGCACCATTATTGGTATCAGCGGGAAGAACAGTGCCCCATTGTTGGTATCAGCAGGAAGAACAGTGCCCCATTGCTGGTGTCAGTGGGAAGAACAGTGCTCCATTGTTTTTATCAGCGGGAAGAACAGTGATCCATTGTTGGTATCAGCGGGAAGAACAGTGCCCCATTGTTGGTATCAGTGGGAAGAACAGTGATCCATTGTTGGTATCAGCGGGAAGAACAGTGCCCCATTGTCGGTATCAGCGGGAAGAACAGTGTCCCATTGTTTGGTGTCAGCGGGAAGAACAGTGCCCCATTGTGTGGTGTCAGCGGGAAGAACAGTGCCCCATTGTTTGGTGTCAGCTGGAAGAACAGTGCCCCATTGTTTGGAGTCAGCGGGAAGAACAGTGCCCCATTGTTGGTGTCAGCGGGAAGAACAGTGCTCCATTGTTGGTATCAGCGGGAAGAACAGTGCCCCATTGTTGGTATCAGCGGGAAGAACAGTGATCCATTGTTAGTATTATCGGGAAGAACAGTGCCCCATTGCTGGTGTCAGCGGGAAGAACAGTGCTCCATTGTTGGTATCAGCGGGAAGAACAGTGCCCCAGTGTTGGTATCAGCGGGAAGAACAGTGCCCCATTGTTGGTATCAGTGGGAAGAATAGTCCTCCATTGTTGGTATCAGGGGGAAGAACAGTGCCCCATTGTTGGTATCAGTGGGAAGAACAGTGCTCCATTGTTGGTATCAGCGGGAAGAACAGTGCCCCATTGTTGTTATCAGCAGGAAGAACAGTGCCCCATTGTTGGTGTCAGCGGGAAGAACAGTGCTACATTGTTGGTATCAGCAGGAAGAACAGAGCCCCATTGTTGGTATCAGTGGGAACAACAGTGCCTCATTGTTGGTATCAGCGGGAAGAACAGAGCCCCATTGTTGGTATTAGTGGGAAGAACAGTGCCCCATTGTTGGTATCAACGGGAAGAACAGTGCCCCATTGTTGGTGTCAATGGATAGAATAAGTGTCTGTTAGTGTCAGTGGGAGAAATAGTTTTATATTGTTAGCATCAGTAAGAACATTACTGAAAGTCTTTCAAATGCGTACAATACAAAAGCACAAATTGTTGCAAGACATTAAGCCCAGACATAACCAAATGTTTTTTTCTTTTAATTTTGAAAAGTGTTAAGAAGGGTTATAATCTCTGTCATTTATTTATTATGTTCTGCACAGATGATGTAAGTCATAAGAAGTCTCTCAAAAGGGAAAAGAGCCAATACCTTAACTGATGCCCCATTGTTGGTATCAGCAGGAAGAACAGTGCCCTATTGTTGGTATCAGCGGGAAGAACAGTGGCCCATTGTTGGTATCAGCGGGAAGAACAGTGCCCCATTGCTGGTGTCAGCAGGAAGAACAGTGCCCCATTGTTGGTATCAGTGGGAAGAACAGTGCCCCATTGTTGGTATCAGCGGGAAGAACAGTGCCCCATTGTTGGTATCAGCGGGAAGAACAGAGCCCCATTGTTGGTATCAGCATGAAGAACAGTGCCCCATTGTTGGTATCAGCGGGAAGAACAGTGCCCCATTGTTGGTATCAGCAGGAAGAACAGTGCACCATTGTTGGTATCAGCGGGAAGAACAGTGCCCCATTGTTGGTATCAGCAGGAAGAACAGTGCCCCATTGTTGGTATCAGCAGGAAGAACAGTGCCCCATTGCTGGTGTCAGTGGGAAGAACAGTGCTCCATTGTTTTTATCAGCGGGAAGAACAGTGATCCATTGTTGGTATCAGCGGGAAGAACAGTGCCCCATTGTTGGTATCAGTGGGAAGAACAGTGATCCATTGTTGGTATCAGCGGGAAGAACAGTGCCCCATTGTCGGTATCAGCGGGAAGAACAGTGTCCCATTGTTTGGTGTCAGCGGGAAGAACAGTGCCCCATTGTGTGGTGTCAGCGGGAAGAACAGTGCCCCATTGTTTGGTGTCAGCTGGAAGAACAGTGCCCCATTGTTTGGTGTCAGCGGGAAGAACAGTGCCCCATTGTTGGTGTCAGCGGGAAGAACAGTGCTCCATTGTTGGTATCAGCGGGAAGAACAGTGCCCCATTGTTGGTATCAGCGGGAAGAACAGTGATCCATTGTTAGTATTATCGGGAAGAACAGTGCCCCATTGCTGGTGTCAGCGGGAAGAACAGTGCTCCATTGTTGGTATCAGCGGGAAGAACAGTGCCCCAGTGTTGGTATCAGCGGGGAGAACAGTGCCCCATTGTTGGTATCAGTGGGAAGAATAGTCCTCCATTGTTGGTATCAGGGGGAAGAACAGTGCCCCATTGTTGGTATCAGTGGGAAGAACAGGGCTCCATTGTTGGTATCAGCGGGAAGAACAGTGCCCCATTGTTGGTATCAGCAGGAAGAACAGTGCCCCATTGTTGGTGTCAGCGGGAAGAACAGTGCTACATTGTTGGTATCAGCAGGAAGAACAGAGCCCCATTGTTGGTATCAGTGGGAAGAACAGTGCCTCATTGTTGGTATCAGCGGGAAGAACAGAGCCCCATTGTTGGTATTAGTGGGAAGAACAGTGCCCCATTGTTGGTATCAACGGGAAGAACAGTGCCCCATTGTTGGTGTCAATGGATAGAATAAGTGTCTGTTAGTGTCAGTGGGAGAAATAGTTTTATATTGTTAGCATCAGTAAGAACAATAGTACCCTATTGTTAGAGTCAGTGGGAGGAGTAATGCCCCATCTTTTTGTACCAGTGAGAGAAATGGTACCCTGTTAATGTCAGTGGGAAGAACTTTGCCACAAAATTTGTGTCACAGGGAGAAATAGTGCCCAAAGGTCCAATCAATGGCAAGCAAAGGGCCACAGTTTGGGGACCACTGCCGTTGAGCCATCGTAACCCAGGAAAATAAAATCAACCGGGGCAACTGAAATTTGCCTTCCATAGAGGATGCTGTGAGCAGACAGCCCCAATGCCCCAGAAAACAATAGCAATCTGGAGAGGTTTTATACCCTGCCTGATGTCTTTGTTCCCAAGCAATGTCCATTTGTCCCTAACTCAGTGCCAGACAAAAGAAAGAAAACAGATAGAGATGCTGTATGTCTAATGTCTAAGTCAGCTGTGGTTTGCAGAAAATATTACAGATTATTTTAGTAGACAATAGTGAGAAAATATAGTCTATATAATAATGGTTTAGTTTAACATTTTTTACTGAAGTTATCTAGTCTCACTTTTTGTGTAATTTTTGTTTTTGTTCTATGCGTTACACTAGACTACTCTACATTATATGTCTGTAAAGTGGCAGTTGATTTGATCATGTGACCTATCCTTGCTTACAAAAATGTTATGACTGCTGATGCTTGATAGATTGCCCGTTGATAACAGAGGAAACACAAAAATATTATAGAATCAGTATTTCTGACACTCTTAACACTTTGTCATCAAAATGCAGTATTCTGTCAGCACATTTCAACTTTTTACTCTTTGCTTTGTAACAGATTTTAAATTCAATTCAATACCGGAGTTTGTGTTACCTTTACCAGTGTTGGTGAAGAACATTCTCTCGACAAGTTATTGATTTATCCACTTTCAAGCTGTGTCTAGCACTTCTTGGTTTCATGGTCGTTATTCTGTGGCATATAATTGCATTACACCTTTGTTTCCCCCAGTATAAATGAATTAATGGACACAGTCAGCAAGCTTCAAGAAAAGTCCATCTGTATTAACAATCTTACTTCTTCACAAATTACTACTTCTCAGTCCATCTTGTAAAAAGTCTGCCTGCAGGAAACTGGCAATGATCACCACTCTATTACAGTGAGAAGATGATTACTACATTGCCAGAAGCAATTCTAAAGAACACAGAACTTTGCTATGTGGTTGCCTTCATTATCACTGGTGTCTATTTTTGTGTATAGCAATATACTTATTATTATACTTATTTGTCTTATACTCTTATACTGACCCATAACAAAAAACAAAAAAACACTATAAATTCAGTGATGCACACCCAAAACTAACATAACTGCATGTTTCTGTAATAAAATATTGTCTTTAAAATCAATACTGCAGAGCTGTTTAATTGTAGGAAGGTGTTTTCTCAGATGGGATGATATTAGATGTGGGCAGCACCTAAAACAATAATCAATTTCACTATTTTTGAAAGTTGAAAAGGTGAACAGAAATTATGTAGATGGTATTCACCTGAATGAGGCACATCCTATATATAAAACCATTCTTGTTTGTTACTTGTTTTCACTATATGTCCTGTTCTCTATTAAATGGATCTTCTATTGACTGTATTTGGTCAGCTTTAGGCTAGTAGCTTTTTACCAAAAATCAAATGTCCGTGCAGAGCAACACACATAATATAAATAAAGCGCTTTAAGTGCAAAAAAGTGCTAAAATATCATATCAAATAATGCCACATATACAGTAAACATGAACTGTGCTAATAAATCCACTCCAAATTGGAGTTTATATGTGTCAATATTTTAAATTATATTTTGGCACTTTTTGCCCTTAAAGCACTTTATTTATATTATGTGTGTTGCACTGCACGAACATTTGATTTTAGTGGATTATACAGAGTGAGGTGAAAACACTTTGCAGTGTTAGCAGCAATTTGTACATTCTTGTATTTTTGTTCATTTGCATTTTGTATTCATTTTGTGGTAGGTGGTTGTGCTGATTAGCATACATTTTTGTATTAGCTTTTTAACATCCACATTTATAAGAGCACAAGTTATCTATGATTTTTTTTAGAGCAGGACTTCAGTTATACCAAAAATATACTATAGTTTCAAATTCCAGAGTTGTTTAGATCCCTAACCCCCTAACTATGGTGTCTTAGTTACTTTAGATCAAGGGTCTCTAAACTTTCTAAACAAAGGTCTTCAGAGTTAAAGGGGGGGGGGGGTGGACTGTTGTCAGTAGGAGTAGAAAGGGTCCTGATGTCAGTGGGAATAACCAATGCCCCATCATTGGTGTTAGTGGCAGGAATAGAGCCCCATCTTTGGGGTCATTGAAAAGAATTGTGCCCTATCATTGGTGTCATTTGGCCCCATTGTTGGTGTCATTGGAAGGAAATGTGCCCCATCTTTTGCGTCATTGGGAGGAATTGTGTCCCATTGTTGGTGTAATTGGGAGAAATTCTGCCCCTTCATTAGTGTCAGTGGGGGGGGGGGGGGATTATTTGCCATTGTTGGTATTAGTGGATGAAAATAGTACCCCAAGGGCTGGGTAAAATCAAGCACAGGGCCGCACCTTGGAGACCACTGCTTTAGATGGTTAGGCTGCTAATGTTCTAAGATCTCCTCCACTAGATACCCAGCATTGTTTAGCACTGGCACCCACAAACAGCTATTAATAGTTTTGTCTAACTTCCTGGGGGTCATCTAACTTCTGCTTGCCAGTGTGCATGACAATAACATTTTCTCTTCTTACTCGTATAGTACAGTACTCAGTACAAGTAGTAAACACTGACAATTAGCAAATGCACAAGAGATGTCTGAGATGTCCACAACTGAAACCTCTCCTTCTACTTATATCTATCAAGTCCTCAGCATATTCCAAATCATAGGATATTCTTTTCATATAACTTCTTAACTATAACCTCAAGCTACTGCCACCAGTTCCATTTTTGCTTACAAGTAATACAAGGGAGTTGTAGAAACCTTTATTGATATTTAGCAATATACAGTCTAATATAAAAGGAAAGGAGCATTTCCTGTTTACTAGAAATAATAGGTGTGACTAGAACACACTTCTCATAGCGCTTACTATATTAAATACGTGTACTTAGAATCAAAGTGAAAATTCTTGAGATTCACGTAAAACTGTGCCCAATATATCTGCTAAATGTGAATTCAGCAATAATTATAAATAATGTAAGGTGCGTTGCACTTATAAATAATTAATCATATTAATACAAAATTGTTTATATATACTATAACTATAAATAAATAAATATAAACTGCTTTATTAATGTCCATGTTAGTCAAATAAAGTGCTCCATGTGTTCAAAGTTGGTAACAAATAGGCCATCCCCCGATGTTCCTCTTAATGGGTATCTGGATAGTAGATAGAAGATCACCCCAGAGTGTCAGTGAGAAAGGTGAATTTCCTATTCACCAGATGTACGTAGTTGATCTTGCTTGCTCTATAGCAACAAGATCAGGTAAAGCTTGTATGGTTCACCATGGCCAGGTATACATCGCCCAAATGGAGTATAGTGAGGTGCTATTACCCTTATTTTCCACTGGTTGATGAGTAAAATTATCAATATTTAAAGTGCAATTGTGCAATCTCAAGTAAAACCAGAAAATGTGCAAAAAAATGTGCAAAAGAATGCGTAATAATTAATGGATCCCCAGAGTGCATATAGTGTGCAAAATAAATTATTATATATTACTCAAATGCTAAGTTTAAAGTGGATATGTGCATAAAGTCATATATATTACAATATAAGGTGCATTTATAGGTGCAAGAGATGCAAAGGATTCTGAATGCTTGAGAGATTTTAGAAAAAAAGCTAATTATAATTTTCTTATATATGTAAATATAAAAGTAGCAAAGACAAATAAATGTATAATAGGTGCAATATGGTATGATAAAAATAGTCCATATATCAATATATAAATATGCAATCAATAATGTGAATAACTCCTCTTTCCCTTTTAAAAGCGATCCATGCTCTTTAAAACAAGATGTGCTCTTGGTAAGTGGTCCATGCTCTTCAACCTTAACCACTTTAGCCCCGGAGCATTTGGCTGCTTAATGACCAGGCCACTTTTTTCAACTTGGCACTGCGCAAATTTAACTGACAATTGCGCGGTCATGCAATGCTGTACCCAAACAAAATTTACGTCCTTTTTTTCCCACAAACAGAGCTTTCTTTTGGTGGTATTTGATTACCTCTGCGCTTTTTATTTTTTGCGATATTAATAAAAAAAATAGTGAAAATTTTGCGAAAAATTCACATTTTCTACTTTGACAGTTAAAAAATTTCCAATATATTAAATTTTTTGTCATATATTTAGGCCAAAATGTATTTAGCTACATGTCTTTGACAAATTCTCAATGAGCGTTTTTAACCACTTTAAGACCGGAAGATTTTACCCCCTTGGTGACCAGGGCATATTTTGAAATTCAGCACTGCGTTATTTTAACGGACAATTGCCCGGTCGTGCGACGCTGTACCCAAATGAAATTTACGTCTTTTTTTCCCCACAAATAGAGCTTTCTTTTTGTGGTATCTGATCACCTGTGCGATTTTTAATTTTTGAAAAAAAGAGTGACAATTTAAAAAAAAAACAATATTTTTCACATTCTGTTATATAACATTCCCCAAAAAAATGCACATATCAACATTTTTTAACATTTTAGGCCAATTTGTTTTCTGCTACATATTTTTGGCAAAAAAATTGCAATAAGCGTATTTTGATTAGTTTGTGCAAAAAATACTAACTAAGGTAAAAGATTTGTCATTTTTATTGTTTTTTTACTAGTAATGGCGACAATCTGCGATTTTTTGCAGGACTGTGACATCGTGGCGGACAGATCGGACCCCTAACTGACATTTTTGACACTTTTGGGGGGACCAGTGACATTACTACAGTGATCAGTGCTAAAAATATGCACTGTTACTGTAATGATGACACTGGCAGGGAAGGGGTTAACACTGTTGGTGATCAATGGGTTAAATGTGTGCCTAATGCTTACTGACGTGTGTGGGGGAGGGGGTTGTGAGACACAGACACAGATCGCAGGTTCAGCTATGCTGAATCCTGTGATCTGTCCCTGTCTGTCACAGAGAAGATCCGCCTGCTTTGTTTACACAAGCGGGCGGATTTTCTCACTCTTTCCCTGACGATCGGGGAAGAGACTGTGATCGCCGTCTCTCCTCTTCCAGCCCAACTCCCGCTGTGTCTAAACACAGTGAAAGCGAGCCTCCGGCGGCGCTGAGACAGGTAGGAATCCAGCGACAAAGGTCTACGTCGTTGGACCCAGGGCTGCCACTGTGCTGCAGTAGCAGCAACGTGAGCAGTCTTAAAGTGGTAATGTGTGCAAGCAACTCACCAGAGCTATTCAGGCCCCCAGGACCTATAGGGGTGAGATGTAACCTGTTTGGATCTGGATCCTTTGGATGGTCAGATCAGGCTCCTTTGGATCGTTTTCATCACAGGAAACGCCACTCGCATAGCATGCGTTCCAAATTGTGAATCACCTTAACCGGACGTGACGCAATCGGAAATGATGATTAATAAATATTGATAATTTTACTCATCAACCAGTGGAAAATAAGGGTAATAGTGCCTCACTATACTCCATTATCTGAATTTAAGCATATACCTAAATTGATGGCGAAATTACCCGAAGCCAGTAAAAAATTGTAAGGGTAGGCGCGGTATCTCACATATATAACATCCCCCAAATGGCAATCTTGCTGCTTCCTTATTTTATAATATATGTAGTTGATCTTGCATGTCCTTATGCGATAATAAACAAAAGAGACCGGACTCCTCAAAGTGAATTCTGTTAAATCATTTATTGCCCACTCATGGGCTAGATCAATTAAAAGTTTTGAATACACAGGCAATTTCCAGCATACAATATTCAAATGTGGCTTCCCCACTGTAGTGTTAGAGTCGGGGCTAGAAAGTGGAACCGCAACCGCTTCCAGCATGCGTTTCAACCACGGCTGCTGAGGTCACCGCGTGCATTCCCATTTAACGCGTTGCATTATCAAAATAATGTCTTCAGACGCGGTGACGTCAGCGGCCGTGCGCGGTTGTGGTTCCCCTTTCTAGCCCCTACTCCGACGCTACAGTGGGGAAGCTACGTTTGAATATTGTATGCTGCAAATTGACAAAAAGGATCCTGCGAGCAACCTCTTAATGATAAATTAATAAAATGCTGCAGACACTCCACTTCTCATAGCAGTGTAAACAAATCAATAAAATGAATAGTGGTGCACAAATAATTAAATAAATAATTGAAAAACTGTCAAGCAGTGAAAAATAATCAGTGCCAAAATAATAAGCCTAAATAAAATGAATATATGCAATAGATATGCAACAGTGCAAAATAGTAAAGTGCAAATGCAGAAAGTGCCAATAATAAAATCCAGTATATATAAAAAATGTGCAAACTATTAATATGTGCAAAAATTGCAAAGGAAATCCAATAATTAAATAGTCCACGGGAATAATAGTGCTGAAAAAATAATCCTATAACAGTGAATCGGCCAATTAAAGGTGGCTAGTGCTTCCCAATGGTGACTGACCAGAGTGTCACAGTGAACAGCAACCGTGCACCCCCTAGTGAATGGGTGCTCACCTTTAAAATATATACGTCCTTGCCCCTCCCCATGGGCAAGGGGAGGGGCAAAGACAGATGGAGCGCTTTACTATCAATTGGTGAGAATGTCGGCTGCCAGTACATACTAGCAGGCAGACGCGAACGTCGTCTCCCACTATACCACCACGATATTATCGTTTTCCCGGATGGATTGTTTTACGGATATGGCCATTTGAAGGTGCATGTTATGCACTGTTACATGTGAGTGAGATTGTTTACTTTTTTATGAAATAAAAGTTTTATGAGGATTTCATGCACTATTGTGAGCTTTCTATTTATACATGATGCTGCATTGAGGGATACGGTATACCAGCCTTGGTTATCTCGGATGAGAGGAGTCATAGGGATCCGGATGGAGGTTTACTAAGATCTCCTATATATACGCCCTATTGTATATATTTTTAAGGTGAGCACCCATTCACAAGGGGGTGCACGGTTGCTGTTCACTGTGACACTCTGGTCAGTCACCATTGGGAAGCACTAGCCACCTTTAATTGGCCGATTCACTGTTATAGGATTATTTTTTCAGCACTATTATTCACGTGGACTATTTAATTAGTGGACTTCCTTTGCAATTTTTGCACATATTAATAGTTTGCACATTTTTTATATATACTGGATTTTATTATTGGCACTTTTTCTGCATTTGCACTTTACTATTTTGCACTGTTGCATATCTATTGCATATATTCATTTTATTTATGCTTATTATTTTGGCACTGATTATTTTTCACTGCTTGACAGTTTTTCAATTATTTATTTAATTATTTGCGCAGCACTATTCATTTTATTGGTATGCTGCAAATTGCTTGTGTATTCGAAAGTAGAGATGGTATTCTGCATACCTTGGTTGTAACGAGTGGTTATTTGAGTTACTGTTGGCTTTCTATCATCTCAAACCAGTCTGCACATTCTCCTCTGACTTCTGATATCAACAAAAACATTTTTGTCCACACAACTGTCACTCACTGGATATTTTCTCTTTTCCTCACTCTCCAATCCCCCAAAGATGGCAGCTGGTATAGGTGCTTGTAAGGGACAAAGTAAGTCCCAAAGCAAACTGTTTTCTCCTTTACCTGTTTTGCGTTGGCCTGTGCTCTATACTCGTTTTATGCAACGCAATGCAAGTCAATGCAGAATGCTGCGCTAAAATGCAGATCAACGCACTAGTGTGAATTAGCCCTAATTGATTGGCTTATGGGCATCTGCTTCAGCTAAAGAGCAATCTGGAAGATCTCTCTTTATTGTAAATGGTCTAAAAGAGCAGTATCGGTTAACACAATAGGGAGGGAACTTCCTAAAACTGGAGCAGACAGAACCTGGAGCAACTGCACATAGTAACCAATCAGTTTCTAACTTCAGGTTTTTCAGTTAAGCTTTGAAAATGCAAGCTAGATGCTAATTGGTTGTCATGCACAGCTGCTGCAGTTTTTGTCTGCTCCAGCCTTAATGAGGAGCTCCAGTTATTTTTTGGTTAATTAAAAGTCTTTTAATAAACATACACTCACCTGTCCCACAATCCAGCGATGTGATCACCCGAGCAACCTCTTTGCAAGAGCTTTTCTTTCCAGCGACAGCATTTCAACGGTGGGCACACAGCTGTGACAGATTGTGGCTGCACATGAACGAGTCGTGCTGCGTGCTGTAAATGGTCCTACAGTCTTCTAGAAGAGGAGGGATGGAGGCCTTAAAGTGGAACTTCCCCTTTTGAGTGGTGAAGAAGCCTGCAGGGAGGGGGAGGGAGAGGGAGAGGAGAGCTTCTGCTCGGACCGCCCGTGCAAAAAAAAAAAAAAAAAATGCTGTTTGTAGAAGAGGTAGAAGAGGAGGAGGGATGGAGGCTTTAAAGCGGTACTGCCCCTTTTGGGTTGAGCACCGCTTTGAGCTGGCAATACAGTTTTATTTTTTTTTTTCATTTAGCCAGCTGAATCCAAAAAAGATGGATGAAGGATTTCCCTCTGCCACTGTCAAACTAAACTGATCAATGGCTGCAGCTGCTGACAAAAGTTTTCCAGTATGTTCTTTCAACAGAATCAAACAATTGACTTCTGTGGAGTGGACGTGGTCACATACTAAATCAAAAATCAGCCTGTTCAGCAGGAACCAACCAAAATTCAATCACAGTATAGCCAGATTTCCCCATTCTTTACAGCGAAAGTGATGTGAGGTGATATACTTTCTTTTAGCTCTGAGGCTAAGGCAGAGATGGAGTAATTCTGTCTGTCTTGTTGTCTTCCCTGCAGGAGTAAATTACTGCTATAGTGATCTCTTGCTGATTGATTAAAGCTATTAGAAGTAATCTGTTGCTGCAGAGCTGAATTGAGGGGGGAGCGATTAGGTTGCAACTAACATGATCCACACCCCCCACCCCCATGATAAAAAAAAAATAATAATAATTTAAAAGAACAGATATATTTAAAAAAAAAAAAAAAACTTGACTAAATCAGTTTAGAAAAAGTCACACATTGGATGACATTGAAGTTTAATGTAAGCATTAAATACTTGCGTAAGCATTCATAATGACATTTAAAATGTTAACAATTGCGAAAATGTCACCATTGTTGTGATTTCGGTCCACACAAACCCACCTTGAACTTCTCATAATGTAGCAATTCCATTCAAACAAATGGATTTCATTTTCCCGAGTGTGTCATAATATATTATACTAGTAAAAGCAAATACACATTATGCCTCATGTAACTGCAAAGCATCCGTGTGAACGGGCCCCTCTGCACATATCAGGAGCCGTACTTCTTAAAGCCCCTTACTTTTACTTAAAGCTGGCCATACACCAAAACTTGCTCAGTGGGTGGCCCTGCCAGCCCCACTCTGTTCCATAAAAGTTGATCATCGAGTAAAATACTCCAGCAGTGGGATTCCTCTATCTGCGCTGTTTAGCATGGCTGGAAGAATCTGTTTGATTTCTTTCATGCAATCTGCTGGCTACTGTACATAAAAGAAATCTAACGTATGGCCAACTTTAGTCACTACCAGGGTTGGGGCCACCATAAAGCAGCTTAAGCGGCCGCCTTAGGGCGCCAGGATAGGAGGGGTGGTAAAATGCACCTTCCCCTGTACAGACAAACATCCTTGCACCAGCCCTAACAGTCAGCGATGACAGGGGAGGTGAGCAGTGTCAGCCCATCCTCTGTGTACAGGTCCTCTGTGCAGGAATAAGCTCACACCCATGCCCATGGAAGATGCTCTGCCTTCTGCACAACCCACAGGTAGGTGTGTAAGAGCGCTGACAAGTGGGCATGGCCAGCGGTGGTGAAGACAGCTCACCAGTTGGTCCAGAGACCCGGGCTGCAGGGTTGACTGGCTGGGGAAGCCCAACACGTGTTTTGTGGTTTCACCCGGTAGTGCAGAGGCTTTTCAGGGTGCCAGTGATGACGATAGTCTGAGGAGTCCAGGGATCAGGGTGAGTCCAATGACTGCACACATACACTTACAATCTGCAAATTGACACAGGACCACTATGTCCATCATCCAGCCGCTACATGAACACAAATTGTCTTCCATGTGCCCAGACCGGCTGTTCAATCTGCTGACGCTCAGGTGCTGCACTTGTCTAATACAAACCCTACTTATTTTTAAGTGATTTTCTTTCATTCCTCCACACATTGAATGCATTGCTAGTTTTAAATGCTTTTATTCACATTTGAGTGTACCCATTAAAATAGTTTTGGGTCAGTAGTTTTCTATAATTTGAACTGGTACTTAAAGTGGTTGCAAAGGAATAATAAAAAAAAAAATCAATAACAAACATGTCTATACTTATTTGCTCTGTACAATAGAATTGCACAGAGCAGCCCAGAAACTCCTCTTCTCGGGTCCCCCACTGGTGCTCCTGGCTCCTCCCCTCCACCAAATGCCGGCAATGGGAAGCCAACTCCATTGTCACTGGCTGTGATTGACAGCAATGGGAGCCAATGGCTTCCGCTGCCTCAGCAAGGACTGTAAGACCAGAAAGAGAGGGAAGAGAAGAGCTGCAGACCTGCAGAGCGCTGAAGTATAAGGGGGGCAGGGCTGTTGCAAGCAAAAGGCAGCTTAGGCAACGGACTTGGGGCACCAGACTGGGGCCTTAAAAATCTGAATCTTCAGCCAATTTCTGGGGATTAAGATTGTCTTCTGTCCCACCCAGCAGGCAAACTAGGACTTCCACACTACTCCCAGTAGGATAGAGGGTGCAGTGTGGAAGTTTTAGGCTGCTGTCACAGCGTGGGGAGGGCAGTAGCCAGGCAGAGCAGTCTGAATGTCCCGCTGTCAGAGCGGACCTGCAAGGATGCAGAGGTGGGTGGGTCCAGGTGTGTGCAAGGGGCAGACAGGCCCACTGTCATGCAAGCTCGAATTTAGGAATGGTGAGGTGCACCAAGCAGTGCGGGTTGGGTCAGGCCAGGGGGTGCTAGCAGAGGACCCATGGAGGAGCTGAACACAAAAAGGATGGATGAAGGATAGATGAAGGATTTTCCCCTGCCGCAGTCAAAATACACTGACTAAAGGTTGCAGCTGCTGACAAAAGTTTTCCATTATTTCCCTTTAACAGAAGTCAAACAATTGACTTCTGGGAGTGGTCGCGGTCACACACTGATCGAATTTTGGTTGGTCCTTGCTGAACAGGCTGATTTTTGATTAGAGTATAGCCAGCTTTCAGCATCCCTTACAGAGAAAGGGATTTGAGGTGATATACTTTCTTTTAGCTCTGAGGGTAAGGCAGAGATGGAGTAATTCTGTCTGTCTTCCCTCCAGCAGTAAATTACTGCTATAGTGATCTCTTGCTGATTGATTACAGCTATTAGAGGTAATCTATAGTTGTAGAGCTGAATTGAGGGGGGGGAGCGATTAGGTTGCCACTAACATGATCCACACCCACCCCCATGACAAACAAAATTTAAAGAACAGGTATATTTAAAAAAAAATGGACTAAATCAGTTTAGCAAAAGTCAAACACTTTGGATGACATTGGTGCTTACTACGTAAGCATCAAATACTTGCGTAAGCATTCATAAAGACGTTCAAATTTTTATCATCGCGAAAATGTCACCATTGTTTTAACTCTGGTCCACCCAAACCCACCTTGAACTTATTATACTGTAGCATTTTCATTTAAACAAATGGATTTCATTTTCCTGAGTGTGCAAGGATATAACATACTAGTAAAAGCAAATACACATTATACCTCCAGCACATATCAGGAGGAGCCTGATACTGACACTGCTGTCTCACTCCCTCCACCTGTGCCACTGCAATTTTCCTGTCACACCACCCCCCCCCCCCCTCCTGTCATGTCCCCCCATTCCCTGCAACTCTCCTGTCACACTGCCCCCCACCTGTCCCACTGTAACTCTGCTATATCAATGGCCCCCTTTTGTCTCACTACCCCCTCCTGTCCTCACTGTCCACTTCTGTCACAGTGCCCAGATACCCCTCTCCTGTCACAATGGTGGTTGTGGCAAGAAGATGGTGTGGGGGTGTCTAAATGCACTTTTGCCTAAGTAGACAAAGATTTTTGCACCGGAGATTGGTCACTACCACTTAGCTAGAATCATCCTTTGCCTACCACTTATCTGTATCACAACATATAAAATACACTTTTATAACAAGTTGCTTTTCAATATATTATTGCAATCCGTAGGAACCAATCAGATATCAGATAGTGTGAGTTTAGCTAAAACGGTTGGCATCAGATTTATGATTGACTGCTAGGTATTAGATGCAATCGCCCTCTGTACCGTTATTGAGAACAGCAGAGTGCTACTTTTCAAATCTGAAGATAAATTTAGGTTTTTTTATGATTTTGTGTCTGGGCATGTGAACTTTACATGACTAGTAGTGGTAGGGTGTGTTAATTGACTTATCTCGAAGAGCTCTACGTCTCATGTTTCTCAAACATTTGTATCAAGAAGGCTTGGCATGGATGAATCTAGCACATGGGTATTTAGCGCATATACAGTATTTGAGTGTTTCTTTTTTGTATGGTGGAGAATTTAGGCTGCTTTCACAAACGCAAGAAAAATGCAAGAAAAATATTTCCCTATTATTTCTAATGGAACTCCTTCCACCATTGCACTGCCACTGCGGTGCATTTTGAAAAGTTAATTCTTCAAAACAGCACCAAAAACACAGTTCCCCATTGAAATTAATAGAAATAGCAACAAAAATGCACTGCGATTGTAGGTTTCTGAGTCACATGTCCATAATTCACAGGTGTATGCTGGGCGTTAGGCACCTGGAAACACATTAAAAAAACAGATATTCCCTTTTAATGCATTTTATTAATGGAGCAGTATTAAAGCACCCTTATTTAGAGCAGAAAATGTCATATAATTGGTTATGTACACATAACATGACATTGTTGCTGCCAAGGTGTGACTTGCAGACCGTGGCAGTCGCTTGACCTGCAAGGCTGGCTTCCAAATCAATACAAGTGTTATTGGCATAACTCTGCAAAAATAGTGCTACACAGGTGTTCCATCACAAAAAAAAAAGAAATAAAATACCAAAACTCATGGGTATTATCAAAGCCAATATCCCTAGAGGCAAATGTGGACTAATTCCAGCCACAGTTGTATGAACACCGCTCAACCTTGTTTTTTGTCGCACCAAATCTTAGAAGATTCAGCCATTTAAATTTGAGCCAAATAGTATCACTACATAAGCTCTGCTCTCAAACAATATAAAACAGATTTAGAAGACATACTGTGCAGCATTTTAATAATGCTGACTGCGTTTCACACAAACTTTCTCCTTTTATGAAGTACAGTTAAAAATACATTAGTGGGTAATTAGCTGTGAAAAATAAGAGAAAAAAAAAACAATGGCACTTTAATGCTTTATAACTAAGGACAAAGAATTTTGGACTAAAATGTTCAGCTCTGTGGTTTTATTTATAGTTCCTCCCTAGATATTAAGCAAAAGTCATATTTACAATGTGATGCAAATTAAAATCCCATTTTCTCTCCAGGGAAAATTACACACAGCTCTGCAATGCAGATGGCCAAATGCAGAACAGGAACAAATCAAACATAGAAGTGTATGAGCTGCAATGAGGGTTATTTGTAGATACACAAAGAGATATGGATCTATCAGAGAGTAGTGCTCTCAGGACCTCCTCGTTCGAAAAGCCTGTAAACCAATCAGTTTATTTACCCTTTCCAGAAAAGCCTTATTTCAGTGGAGAACTAACATAATTATTCAGTGCCACTATATCAGTCCCAAGGTAGATTCCACTTTGAAATGTGTGGAGCCAGTTTGTGGTTTGTAGCTTAAGACAGAATAATGGTAAATTATGTGCATGCTTAAAACATTTTAGGGGTCTTTGTCTCACAAGTGGGGTTGTCACATGTCCTAATTTTAGATGATATTATATGGGAAGACAGACTTTAGTATATTCTGGAAATTAAAAGGAAAATCCGAGCATAGGCTATCCAATCCTTCAAGCACACTTGATTTGTAGATGATATATATAATATATATATATATATATATATATATATATATATATATATATATATATATATATAGATGTGTGTATATATATATATTGTGACAGGAAGTCAGGTAAATCTGGGAATGTAGTCACTGAGAGGAGACACATTCCCACCTGCTTTGAAAAGTTCACTGATACTATAGGGTGTTGGCTGCAAAAAAGAGCCAGCAGGAAGTTGAAAACCATTCAGCTGTTCAGAATGAGGAGATCAAGGCCTCTATAATTTGTCCAGAGAAAATCTATTGAGTGCTGCCTCCAGAAGCTGTGTCCTGAAGCCATGTGGGCTGGGAGCAGGAGGACAGTCAGCGTGTGCCTCCCGACAGGATGTGTGGGCCTGGGAGAAGACCCCCCGGAGTGATGTGTGCCCGGGACGGTAACCAAGGGTGAATACGTCTCAAAGGTGAGAAGACGAACTGTTGATGTGAAAGAAACAAAGGACTGTGTTGCCCTGTGAAGCTATTATAAAAGGACTATTGAGTGTCCGCTGTAGGACAAGGAAGTCTGCCCGACGGTAGGTTGGAGACAGA
Source organism: Pelophylax lessonae (assembly GCF_965119305.1). NCBI lineage: Eukaryota > Metazoa > Chordata > Amphibia > Anura > Ranidae > Pelophylax > Pelophylax lessonae. The sequence goes on from NC_138770.1 coordinate 354,957,321, forward strand.
CACTTAGGCAGGTTCCAGTTGTGAGAAGGTAGCCGCCCAGAGAGGCAAGGATTTATTTTCTGTTTTATTTTATTTTGGATGTTTTGCTGCATACAGCCTGGTGAAGAAAACACCATTTAATAAACCACACTGTTTGTTTGCAAGCACTTGTCGGCTACCTCTCTGGGAAAACGCACCCCCCAAGGGGTCATCCACACCCGCCACCGAGCTAATCCCTTACATATGGTGGAGGTATGCAGTGGGCATAAGCAGAGATCCCTGCAAGGAAGTGCAAATGTTTGATGAACTTTGTCTGGTGCATGAGATTGCACAATCTATGTGTGCAGGAGAGAAGATCCTGACAGAAAAAAAAAGTGTTTTAAAGAGACAGCGGTCTCAAAATTATTTGATGAACTTTGTTGTGTCTGGTGCAAGTGACTGCACAAACTGTGTGTGCAGGAAAAGAGATCTTGCAAGAGAGAGAAAAACTACATGTGTTAAAGAGACAGTGGTCTGAAATTTTTTGCTGGACTGTGAAAAATTTGTTTGTGGAGTTATTGAAGATGGGGCGTTCAAAACGCCTGAAGAATGCAAAGATAGATGAAATGAGAGACCGGATTCTATGGATGGAGGGGATGTTACAGTCTGAACCAGCCCCATCCATGCCTAAAGAGAGTATACTAAAGAGGAAGGTTGTTGTCCCTAGCAACACTGATGAAACTGCTATGGAGACGCAGTGTGCTCAGATGAAAAGTAAGCTCAAAATGGAGGAGATGTTGAAACAACTGATTATATCAAATACAGCACAACAGCAGGCAAATGCAGCTCAACAGCAGGCAAATGCGGATTTTCAGCGGAGCTTTGCAGCTCAACAAAAGGCTCATCAAGAGAGCATGGCAGGCTGGAAACAGAGACGCCAGCAGCCAATGGAGGCCATCGGTTTGGAAGAAACCGAGTATGTGTGCAGGGCTGAGTTGGATGCCTTGCAACGGAAAATGGAAGAAAAGGAACAAGCCTTGGAATTGCTTAAAATGGAGCATAGAAACTTGCAGGAAACGAATGAACTACTCAAGTCTCATGTGTTACAGTGGGAAGAATCCACTGCTCTTCTTTTGGTCGAGTTGCAAAAACGCAGAGAGACTATAATGGAGAAAGATACCATCCTCATGGAAAAGGAAAGTGAAATTCAGACTTTGCAGAAGCAAAGTATGGCTGATATGTTGGAGTTGCGTAATCAGCTGGAAAAAAGTCTTCAGTCTTTGGGAGCTACAAAAATAGACCTGCAGGAGTCGCAGGAACAGAATGTTGCTCTGAAAGCGACATTGTCTCTCAGCGACAAAGAGAAAAGTGAAAGAGAGGCTAAATTACTGAGTACTGTGTATGAGCTCACTACTTTAAGCAATGTGGTAGATGAATGGCGTGCGGACTGTGAAAGTTGGAAAGGGGAAGCCCAACGTGTCCAGCAGCAGTTAAAGGAGAAAGAAGCCTGTGTGGCAGAATTACATTCTTATTCCCAGATGCTAGCCAATGAGGTGAAGGCTCTTATGCAGGGAAAAGAAGATTGTGAACATAAGAGGGAAAAAGTAGAGGCACAGCTTCTGGAATCGCAAGTCAAGGTGTCAGAAGGTGACCGATTGTGTGCTAAGCTGTCAGAGAAGGCAAACCGACTGCAGGTTGAGTTGGACAATGTTACAAATCAGCTTTCTCAAGCAGACAGCAAATCTAGAGAAATTGCGGAAGATTTTTCTATCTTGGAATCGCAGCTGCAAGACACGCAGGAACTCTTACAGGAAGAGAGGTGTCAAAGGCTGAGTTTTAGCACAAAGCTCAAACAAATGGAAGATGAGAAAAATGGCTTCCTGGAACAATTAAAAGAGGAGGCGGAAGCAAAGAAAAACCTATCAGAGCAAGTCGCAACATTGCAAGCTCAGATAGCGGTTATGAAAAAACGCATGGAAGAAAGCGTTGGTTCATTACAGTGTGTTGAAGATGTGAAAAAGAAGTTTGATCAGATGCTTGGTGAAGAGAAGAATGTGTCTGCAAAATATGCAGAAGAACGCGCACGTGCAGAAACGGAGGTGCGTGATAACGAGAGCAAAGCCCTGTTCTTGGCTCGCTCTTTGGAGGAAGCTCTAGAGTGTAAGGCTGAACTAGAAAGTGTTAACAAACAGCTGCGTACAGAAATGGAAGAATTGGTCAGCTCCAAGGATGATGTTGTGAAAAGCGTTCAGGAGCTAGAAAAGTCTAAGCGAGCCTTAGAACAGCAACTAGAAGAGATGAAGATTCCGTTGCAGGAACTGGAAGAGGAATTCCAGGCAACAGAGGATCTGTCCCAAAGAGGGGATAGTGTGCCTGATGCAGTTTTTAAAAGGATCAGTGTTTTGGGGTCTGTCCTGAGTGAGCCTCAGAAATGTGACGACATGTGGCTTGAATCACCCCTTTGGAATAAACCGTTCCTTCAAAAACTTCAAGCATTGGAAAATGTATCATTAGAGCTTCAGCAAACAAAGGAGCTGAGTAAGAAATGTGGTGATTTCTCAGTTCAGGCTGAAAACCTAGTGGAGAAAACTAAGGCTGTTGGTGAAAACGTGAAGCAAATGAATAAGTGCCTTTCAGGGAGTGTTTCCAAAATGGAACTGGTGAAAGACGGGTGGCAGAAGTTTGATCGTGATCTTGAGATGCATTCCATGTGGAATTCAGATAGAGAAAAAGAACTAGGTGACCTTGAGCGGTCAAATAGTTCAGCAGAAAGTGCATTGAAGAAACCTGTAAAAGAATGTGTTGCAGTTCCATGCTTCTTCACTGATGCAGAGAGGAGGTCTATAATGGATACCACCCAGATCGCTGGGTTCAACTGTGTTGTTGCCTTTGACCCCTATGTTGGTGGAAGGAAAGTTGATGATGTTCTGGTTGGCTACTTCTGTGAAGAGTTTGGCAAGAAATATAAACTGAATATCAAATCAAATAGTAGGCCTTTACTGCGACTCGCTCAGGAGGGCGAAAAGTTTAAGAAGTTGATGAGTGCAAATGCTTCAGATCTGCCTATGAATATGAAATGTTTGAATGATATTGATATCTCTGGGAAAAGGAACAGGGGTCACTTTGAAGAAATGTGTGACAGCCTGTTGTCTCAATTGGAAAATCCTCTGCACAGCATCTTAGAGCAAGCAAAGCTCAAGAAAGAAGATCATTCCCTTTTACAACAAAAAGTCAATGATTGTGTACAGCTGTATGGAGAGGCAACTCAAGTCACAGAGGGATGTCAAGAGTCCCTATTTGGAACAAAGCTTAGTGAAGCAAAGGTTCTCAAAGTTTTGTGGAAAACATTTATGGATTGCAGAGAGAGGCGTCTTAAGAATGTTGAAGACATTAAGACTAGCCCAATTGAGTTGCCTATGGATCACGGTCCTCCATGGTGGATTGGACAGACGGTTATGAGGGACAAGCTGTCTGACATTTATGAGAAAGCTGTCAATGAAGATGACAGAAACGAGAAGGAGCAAAATTATGCCAAAAATGCAGTTGAAGAATGTGTATATGAGATGAGAGACAAACTGTGTGGCATTTATGAGAAATCTGTCAGTGAAGATGACAGAAACAGTTTCATCCGGAAGCTTGAGGATAATAGGAGGCTTATCAGTGAGTCAGCAGTGCCTGACACATGCGTGCCTGGAAATATGTGTCCCAACCCTAGGGTTGAAACAAGAGGGGGGGGTATGTGACAGGAAGTCAGGTAAATCTGGGAATGTAGTCACTGAGAGGAGACACATTCCCACCTGCTTTGAAAAGTTCACTGATACTATAGGGTGTTGGCTGCAAAAAAGAGCCAGCAGGAAGTTGAAAACCATTCAGCTGTTCAGAATGAGGAGATCAAGGCCTCTATAATTTGTCCAGAGAAAATCTATTGAGTGCTGCCTCCAGAAGCTGTGTCCTGAAGCCATGTGGGCTGGGAGCAGGAGGACAGTCAGCGTGTGCCTCCCGACAGGATGTGTGGGCCTGGGAGAAGACCCCCCGGAGTGATGTGTGCCCGGGACGGTAACCAAGGGTGAATACGTCTCAAAGGTGAGAAGACGAACTGTTGATGTGAAAGAAACAAAGGACTGTGTTGCCCTGTGAAGCTATTATAAAAGGACTATTGAGTGTCCGCTGTAGGACAAGGAAGTCTGCCCGACGGTAGGTTGGAGACAGACACTTAGGCAGGTTCCAGTTGTGAGAAGGTAGCCGCCCAGAGAGGCAAGGATTTATTTTCTGTTTTATTTTATTTTGGATGTTTTGCTGCATACAGCCTGGTGAAGAAAACACCATTTAATAAACCACACTGTTTGTTTGCAAGCACTTGTCGGCTACCTCTCTGGGAAAACGCACCCCCCAAGGGGTCATCCACACCCGCCACCGAGCTAATCCCTTACAATATATATATATATATATATATATATATATATATATATATATATATATATATATATATATAATATGTATAGAAAGAGGCAGGCCTCCCCCTGCTGGCAAATATAAAAAAAAACAACACACTGTTTTGGGATTTAGGTGTAGAAACCTGACAAGGGCAGAGCTCCCAACTGTCCCTGATTTTGAGGGACTGTCCCTGACTTGGAATAAAGTTCCTCTGTCCCTCTTTCCTCTTCATTTGTCCCTCATTTTGGTCTGATCTATATAGTTGTATATAAAATGCGCTATTTAACTTTCAAAAAGTGTTTCACAGTGCCTAACCTTTCATCCAAATTCTAAAAATTGTTGCATTTGTAAATTTCAAAAACCAATAAAAAGGAATAGCAGTGGTAAAAATGCACTTTTTTGTTTATTTCTCCTTTAAGGGGGTGTGTCCTATGCCTACATACTTATGCTAATAGGTGTCCCTCGTTTGCATCTCAAAAAGCTGGAAGGTATGCAAAGGCAATAAAGGTAATTTATGGTCACAGCATCCACATTCATTTTTTAACACCACTTCAGTGATAGCCACCATCTTCTTGGTGTTGTGCCAAGTGGCTTTACCTCTGCACACTGACCCAAGGGTGTCTCTTGTTTGGTGATGCCGCATTTCATAGAACACCTTGTATTTTTTTTTTTTTTCAATGAATACAAGGTGTTCTATAAAGGGACAAAGTGGAGAGGAGGGGTAGTGACAGCACAATCTGTACCTTGTTAATGCAGGCCAATAACGAGTCAAAAACCAAATGAAAGTTCTAGGTCATTCGTTTTTTTTGCATTATCATTGTGCCAGCTGTGCATGCGATTTTTGTACCACAACCCAAAGTACCTGATCCAACATGCTGGATTTTGTACAGAAAAACAAAACAAATGATTGCACAATCGTATACGCTATTTTCTTTTATTGATCAACAGAATGTTTGGTTTTCGACTCGTCTATGGCCAGCCAAAATCAGACAATGCTTTCTAGTAAATAAAAGAAACAAGGCATTTTGTGAATGGAAACAGTGCTAAGTAAGTGATGCCCTGTAGTCAGTGTACAGAAGGGAAGGTGCTCAGCACAGGACCCAGAAGAATGGTGCTGTTGCTGTTGCTGTTGTAGCACTGATTACTACAGTAATAAACAGCATCTCAAGAGGACCCTCAAATATTGAATATGCACACCTACACTGTGCCCAGCTGGACCATTTCAAGTATGCAATACAGTTTCCTCCAGGAGTTAAGCAATATAAAGAAAAAATAGGCTCCAAATTTAGCAAGATTTTTAGATCATGGCAACATGGCATCTCTGTAGTCTAAGAACTGACATTTACTGTGAAGAAACTACATATGCCACAATCCCTGGGTCTCTTTACAGTTGAGAGCAATACATACTGAAAGAGATATCTTTCGTCACATTAGCACTCACACATTTGTAATGCAACACAGAGAAATGACCAGGCATGCACTGGATTCTATGTGACCAAGAATAACAAGTGAATAGGGACAAGCTAGGTGAAATCATACATGGAGATAGGGGAATCAATCAGCCATAAAACTTCAAACTGCAGCCACCACATGTGAGCCAATCATTATAAGGCAACTCAAACAAACAACACAGGGATTAGAACTACACTAATACCTAGTTTAAAAAAAAAAACATTTTAAAGTGTTTAATGCCTTTAAAAACATAAATGGCATGCTTTGGAAAGACACTGAGTAAGGGAACACTCATATTTAAAAGAATAATTGATAACAGTCTAGGCTCTAGGGTGTATTTGTTAAACAATGGCATTTATAGATATTTTAATAATGTTGAGGAAGACTGGTCTAGATGAGATCTGCAGCTTGTGACATTAGCAAGAGGGTGACATGCTGTCTTCTGGCATGCAGGGTTTACAGACAATACTGGCCACAGATATGTCACATATAACTCACTAGCTCTCTCCATTGTCCTCTGCTGCCAAATATTATTAAAATTCTTGGATGCCCATTCTTCTTCCCTAGCCAGGAGGTAAGCCATATGTCCTTATCCTGCTTTTGGCAAGACATTCTTTCATACCGAGAAAGGCTTTTTTAGGCTCATTTTAGTTGGTCAGCTAGTGTTGCGACACCTGCTAACAATAAACCACTGCTTCCAGAAATTAATGAAAGTGTTGGTTTGGCATTATCAAGTGATACTACACTAACATTGACTGATCAAAAGAACAAACAAACTGTTATAAAAACATTTAATTTGAGTATCTTTCCAAACACTCTCCTGGAAGCTTGTAGTTGTACTTTGCAAGGTCTCAGGGGAGGAGCATTTTTCAAGAAATGTCTTAAAGTGTATTTCCAGCCAAATTGGGATAGCACCTATTTTATATTAGTTACATGTCCCCATTTACATAGAAAAATGTTTTTAAAAATTGCAGCTTACATTTTTTAGATGCTCAATTCTGGACCCTCCAGAAAGGAAAAATCCTAGGTAGTTCTCTTTATTTATGGAGGGGTTGGGCAGTGGTGTTTGCCATTCATAACCATGTCTGTACTGTGCAGGCAGGTCTTCATTATCACTAGTAACTAGATTTGAACACTGTGTATCCTAACAAGAGGTAAAAGCGGAGCTCCAGCCAAAAAATCTAACGTCAGCAGCTACAAATACTGTAACTGCTGACTTTTAATATTAGGGCACTTACCTGTCCAGGGATCCCCCAATGTCAGCACCCCAGACGATTTTTCAATAGGCTCTCCAGTGCTACCGCCACCATTCCTACTAAGGGAAACCCCCTACTGCGCATGTGCGAAGCACGCTGTGCTTTCTGAATGGCCCAGCAGTGGTGGAAGGAGGAGGGGGCCGAACTTGCTGGGGACCTCGCCGCAGCGAAAGGTACAAATATGGCAGCTGAGGAGGAGAAAGAAAACAATCGGAGATTCCCCTTTTGAGTGGAGCTCCGCTGTAACAGTGTAGAGGCTGGGCTTATTGCTTTTTATGTCAATGAGGACAGACTTGGGACAGGCACACTCTAACATTATTAAAAAAAAAAAAAAACTTAGTCACCCATGAAACCTCCTCCTGATAAACATCTAGAAGGTAGAACATATTTTTAAAAAAAAAAATGTAGGCATGCTGTGCGCATGGAAACACATTTACCTCTAGGACACATAGAAAACTATTGTTGGTGTGATGTGTGTTGCAATGCAGTCCAGAAAATTGCAGACTGAATAGCACTGCAGGTTACTACAATGAAGAACAACACACCTCATTCCCTCTGCAAAGAAATTAATGAAGTGGCATTATAAACGCTTAAAGTGTTTGCTACCCAACATTTCATATTCCTGAAAAACAAAAATATTATTCCACGCTAGATCTCTATGGAACAGCTGCAACTCAAAATGGTTGGAAAATGGAAAAGAAGGGGGGTGAAAAGGGAGGGAGGGGGAGGGAGATGGAAAGGTAGGGAGGGGGGTGGAAAGGGAGGGAGAGGGAGGGGGTGGAGAGGGAGGAGTGAAGAGGGAGGGGGTGAAAAGGAAGGACAAGGCCGAAGTCTGTTTTTTTTTTTTATTATTTGAATCTATTATAATTATGCAATAAATCACTCCTCATTAAAGCATTTTCTGTATCTATGTTTTAAACTTAAAGCACTTTCACAGACATTATCACAATTGTTTCCTCTACTTTCCTCAGCAGTGCTTCCCCAGGCTTCCATTTGGGAAGCACACATTAAGCACATCACTCTTAACCCTCTTTGGGACTACATGTCCCAATATTCCTAGTGTCATGCCCCACCCATCTAAAGCCTGCCTTAGCATTGAAGGAGGAGCAGAGGTAAGGAATAAGGCTTTAGGGCTGCCTGTGTGTCTGTGTGGACAGGCAGCATATAGATTGTCCGAGGTGCGAGCACTTTATGAGCCTCCACAAGGTGATAGAGCCAGGAAGCAAAGGAGCAAGAAGGTAATAAATTAAATAATAAGCAATGACAGGATAGACATAGTAAGTGCACAATAAACAAGGTAAGTGCTGAGGTCAACAGCACTATAGTCTTTTTAGATAAGAGGGTTTAATAACACTATAAAGTAGTATGAAAAAAAAACACATAAAACTGTCAATCATGTACTGGATCATGGGTTCTTGCCCCATAAGCAAAGTTCTAGCCACACTTATAATGTACACAGAAAATGGCCAAATGATAAAAATATTCTTATTTCTTGGCCTTGGCATTTACTTCAGACAGAACAATGTAGACATCTAATGTATGCACCTGTAAGGTCCATCCATCATATACTGCTGAGAAGCACGTGGAAAGAAAGAACAAAATAAAAGAGAAACGCTGAGCTGGAGAGAATTAGCTGAAAGAGGTAATCGCTATAATCATATTGTGCGCCCACCTAGTGTATTGTAGGGACTTGTTTATTTACAATACTTAAGTGTATCTTATGATGTGAGCATAATATTGTAATCACAATTACAGAATGTAAGAGTGCAGAAACAATGTTACCTACAAAAGAGAAAAGGCAGCAGCAGTAGGCTTGTTTCCCCACGTCTTAGATCTTCTGTACATATTTTTCTCTGCACATTTTCTTTTTTCTTTTTTAAAAATATTAATCATCCTAAACAATTTTATTGCTACAACTGCATTGCCATCAAATCAGACACAAAAGGGTCTTTTTTGCCCCTTGCTGCCTCATTGGAAACAATGCTATTCATTTGTAATGTTACTTGCCAAGCTACCATATTCTACCGTCCGTTTTCTTTGTAACACACATACTGTCTTGTTTTCTGACCTACCTGTATCCATGTTTGTCAATTTACCTCTCATTTATGTTAGAGAGCTCAAGAGGGGGGCTCGGGCAATTCACTAGGTGAACAAGAGATGTTTAAATGAGTTGATAAAAAAAGTGGGCATACACATGTTAAAAATGTTGGCATTAAGATTGGAAAACCCTAGCTAACACCAGCTAAGGCCACCCATAGACTTACAATGACAGTCAATGTGAATGTGTAATAAAACCACACAGGCTGCAGGGTCATCTAACTGCTCATTTTTTGTCATGCAGTTGGAAATAGAATGGGGATGACTTCTGATATCATTGCAAGTGCCAATTAGCTCAGGTGGCAGCAATAGAATCAGCATATTTTCTAATCTGCCAGACTTCTATTCTATATGAGGCCGGGTGGGATCATGGGCTCCCTGATAACATAGGATCGTCTGCCTGTCTGAACACCTAATGGCCAGATGCTTTTGTAATAAAAGTCCTGTTAGAGTCCCTGACCGCCAAATATATTATACCCAAACCAAAACCTCAGATACAGCTTTAAATGTCCCAACTTGGCTTTTCTATTAATCTCTTTAAAGTCTGTAGTTACACCCACTGTATGCGCTACAGGAGAGCCGAGGGGGAAAATGAATAAAATTACTATCACAAGCTATGACTAAGTGCTAAGGAGGCGTGAAACGCGTTAGCTGGTGATGCTGTTCCCCTCCATTTGCCTTTTTGGATATGTTTTTGGGGAGTTGTTCAAATAAAGGTGATTTTACTGGACGTGCGGCCAACCAGAATTCTTTTTGCTCATTGAAATACAATCCCTACCTGGCAGAGTGGAGAATTAGGCAGTGTAAATCCGGTACACAATGGGGTTGATTTACTGAAGGCAAATATACTGTGCACTGCAAGTGCAGTTGTTCTAGTCTAGATCTTAAGAGGAGGGAGCGCTCTGCTGATTTCTACCATCCAATCATGTGCAAGCAAAAATGCAGTATTTTTTTGGGGTTTTTTTATTTTCCTTGTATGTGATACAACAATGAAAGCACTACTATATTTCAAATAAATAGTAACAACGATGTGACACACATGGTACATACTGGTCAGCAGACGCGTTTCACACTCCTGTGCTTAATCATTGTAATTGCGTTGCATTGTTCCTATGGATTTGAAATAAAGTAGTGCTTTTATTCTTGGAAGTGCCGCCAGCCTCTTTTCATATACTCTTTTGGCCATGGACCCGGCAGGCACCCGGGCTTACATAGCATCCAGGGATCTCTACAGGCTGCCTTGTCTGCCCTCTCAGCTTTGCAGTGCACAATATTTTTGTCTTTAGTAAATCAACTCCAAAGCATCTTACAGTATGTCTATGTTTGGGTAGAATAAATGAAGTTTTCAGTGCAGTGCCGCAAGGAAGAAGCTGAGACAAACAAGGAGACAGAAATAAAGAGAGCTCAGACTGGGCAGCTGTAACAATCTTCTGCTTCTGATCATTACTATGAAAGTACATGCAAAGCCCTTGTACCTAGTGTATTCATCCAAAGTGGCTGAAGAGGATTATAAGCTGCATATTTTATCATGCCAAAAAAAAAAAAAAAATGTTGAGTGGGTGGAGTTGATATATTTTGAAAAGTGGATTTTTAAAACTATTTTTTTTTTTACTTTTTCGTTTTTTTAATGTGCAAAATAATTTTTCAGTAAAATTTTTGCTTTAAATGTTTGTGAAGCCATATCATTTAGAAAAGAAATGATGAAGCAAAAGATAAGCTTCACTGGCTTCTTCCTGTGCAAAGGTAAGAAGGAAAAATATTCTACAAATCATTTGTGTGCACATGGAGCTCTGTGCTCATATTCTGGTAATGATCGAATAATCAGGACACTGCAGCTCCCCTGACACGTTTGTAATTTGTAATTGTACTCTAGAATAAATGCAGGCGCACATTACAGGTGTATATAGCTTCCAGAAACAGGAAAAGATGCTACTTGCAGTCATATCTCCCCTATTACTCCGTTCTCCTTGTGACAGCTCCCTTACATTGCTGAAAAACTGCAATAAATGATCTTCAATCAAGAAGAGAGTGCAACAGATGAGAAATCACATAAATATTTACCTGAGTATAAAAGCACTGGTAGATGGCTCAGCATCTTCTGCCTCGTCTCTTTCTCTCTCTGATGCTGATATACTCTGCAGAGCTTTCAGCCACGCTTTTGAGAAATGGTGAACCAACATTAAATGTTAAAGAACTGTGAGTCCTTTTAGCATAACAGCAAGAAAAAAAAAAGGAAATGGTTAATCGCTAACATCATTGTAGCACACAAATTGTATATGACTAGAACAATAAAGTCACCTTTTTATCTTTGAGCAAGCTTCATTTAAATAAATTGAATAAAGCTGAATCTTAAATTTATTACTTACAGATCAGTGAATTAACCACATAAGAAACTTTCAAATAGCTATTTAGTAAGATGACCGTTAGTATCATTTGTGATCAGGCCATGTTCCACTATGGAATATTGCATTGATCAGAGATCTGCTTTACAGAAAGTTCAGACAAAAGTTGTGCTGCAACATTTTCTTGGCAATAACTGTCTTCCATATAAACAGCAGAAATACAGAAACGCTTTTCTATCATACTGATTCTTGACTGGGTGTAATGTGCCCATGCATACTTTGCATTTTCTATTTTGTTGTTAATTAAGCCCAAATGAGCATTGTACAGTTTCCACACCTCTGACAACTTTAAAAGTATTGTGAAAGATTTATTATTGCACCTTAGTATTTCTGATATGTGATAAATATTGTGCAGGTAAAAGGCTGACAAGTAATTATCAGCATAATTTCTCATGGTTGGATTTTAAGTGCAGTCAGCAGCATAATTACTGTTTACTTGGCAAGCTTTCCTATCACTAAAAGCCCTCTCTTTTCCTTTTACAGCCCTTATCCTCTCCCTGCCATCATCAGTTCTGATGGAGAACAACAGACTGTCTAAATCGCTAATAAATGATTGATAGATATACTGTGTGTGTGTGTATATATATATGTGTTTATATATATATATATATATAGATACAGTATGTCACAAAAGTGAGTACACCCCTCACATTTTTATTCTATCTTTTCATGTGACAACACTGAAGAAATGACAATTTGCTAAAATGTAAAGTAGTTAGTGTACAGCTTGTATAACAGTGTACATTTGCTGTCCCCTCAACTCAACACACAGCCATTAATGTCTAAACCGCTGGCAACAAAAGTGAGTACACTCCTAAATGACAATGCCCAAATTGGGCCCATAGTGTCAATATTTTGTGTGCCCACCATTATTTTCCAGCACTGTCTTAACCCTCTTGGGCATGGAGTTCACCAGAGCTTTACAGGTTGCCACTGGAGTCCTCTTCCACTCCTCCATGACGACATCACGGAGCTGGTGGATGTTAGAGACCTTGCACTTCCACCTTTTGTTTGAGGATGCCCCACATATGCTCAATGGGGTTTAGGTCTGGAGACATGCTTGGCCAGCCCATCACCTTTATCCTCCCCTTTTTTACCAAGGCAGTGGTCGTCTTGAAGGTGTGTTTGGGATCTTTATCATGTTAGAATATTGCCCGGCGGCACAGTCTCCGAAGGGAGGGGATCATGCTCTGCTTTAGTATGTCACAGTACTTGTTGGCATTCATGGTTCCCTCAATGAACTGTAGCTCCCCAGTGCCAGCAGCACTCATGCAGCGCCAGACCATGTCATACCCTCCACCATGCTTGACTGTAGGGAAGACACACTTGTCTTTGTACTCCTCACCTGGTTGCCACCACACACGCTTGACACCATCTGAACCGAATAAGTTTATCTTGGTCTCATCAGACCACAGGACATGGTTCCAGTAATCTATGTCAGTCTGTTTGTCTTCAGAAAACTGCGGGCTTTCTTGTGCATCATTTTTAGAAGAGGCTTCCTTCTGGGACGACAGCCATGCAGACCAATTTGATGCAGTGTGTGGCATATGGTCTGAGCACTGACAGGTTGACTTCCCCCAACCTCTGCAGCAATGCTGGCAGCACTCATACGTCTATTTCCCAAAGACAACCTCTGGATAGGATTCTGAGCACGTGCACTCAACTTCTTTGGTCCACCATGGCAAGGACTGTTCTGAGCGGAACCTGTCCTGTTAAACCACTGTATGGTCTTGGCCACCTTGCACAGCTCAGTTTCAAGGTCTTGGCTATCTTCTTATAGCCTAGGCCATCTTTATGTAGAGCAACAATTCTTTTTTTCAGATCATCAGAGAATTCTTTGCCATGAGGTGCCATGTTGAAATTCCGGGTGACCAGTAAGAGAGCAATAACACCAAATTGAACACATCGGCTCCCCATTCACACTTGAGACCTTGTAACACTAACGAGCCACATGACATTGGAGAAGGAAAATGACTAATTCTGCCCAATTTGGACTATTTCACTTAGGGGTGTACTCACTTTTGTTGCCAGCTGTTTAGACATTAATGGCTATGTGTTGAGTTATTTTGAGGGGACAGCAAATTTACACTGTTATACAAGCTGTACACTCACTACTTTACATTGTAGCAAAGTGTAATTTCTTCAGTGTTGTCACCTGAAAAGATATAATAAAATATTTACAAAAATGTGAGGGGTGTACTCACTTTTGTGAGATACTTAGTATGGGGCATATGTGATCAGCTGTCCCTCCTGTACACTTAAGCCGTCGCTAGGAGCTAAGGCTGTGACCGGACAAGAGTGCACTCAGCATAAGTATAGAAATCTTTCCTTTTTTAGGGTAGTTAGAACAGGCTTAGAATGGGGGTGGGAGCAGGTTTAAGTAAAGTTAGGATTTGATTGGACTTTCACATTGATTATTTGTAATAACTGGTCTATGACTACGGCTGGAATGTGTACGCTGTTCCTTTTTTATGGGCAAGAGAATGTGAACTAAAAGTTACATTGAAGAAGGTGGAGTGCCTGCTACTTTGTGAAAGTGCAAAGGAGTTGCCCCGGCGCTACCTATAGGTGACAAGGTGTCAGCTAAAAACAATATGTGCCACAAAGTGATAAAATTAAAAGACAGTGTATTAAAAAAAAAAATTAGTGCACATATAAAATAAATAAATATTGTTCCACTTTGGGAAAAAAATACTTTTGCTGGGTAGAGAAACCAGCATGAGAAGGTGCTCATAACGAAATAAATCAACACTGGTGAAAGGAAGTGATGATAATTTATTCCAAATATCAACATATATATACAGTGCAAAAATACCAGTGTCACTGGAAATATTTCTGGTGAACCAGTGTTAAACAGATATTAGGGGAATTCTTATAAAGTGCAAACAAAACAAAAGTGAAAAGAAATTCCCAATGTGTTGAAAAAAGGAGAGCTGCATCCACTAGTGTGGCCACTAGATGTCGCAACTGGTATACGACCTGTTTTTCCGTAATTTTCACTTGGATGAATTGGCCACAGTTACAGAGGTTCCTTCCCTCTTACCTGCTGCAGCATCCCTGCCTAAGCTCTGGTGTCAGACAGGAAGATCTTTTGCAATTTAGATGCAGATGGCCCAGGGGTGTGGGAGTAGCTGCAGGTGAAAAGCCCTATCGATAACAATTGGGGGCTGACAGCTCCCGCAGCTATTTGTGGCCAATCGCATGTAATTGCTCCAACAACAATTACATGTGAATGATCAACCCTGAACACAGACTGTCTGCATCCAGGAAAGTATGGTCTGGGATTGGCTATGGATAGCTGCAGGAATAGTCAGCCTCCCATTGCTTTCAGTGTTGCTTCCCACCCACAGTTAAAGTGTTTGTAAAGTCACTATGTGATTTTACATGTATTCTATGCAGGTATCCAGCCATTAACAATAGTGTAAGGGTTTGAAATGAAAAGGCTAAAAACCTTTTGTGCGGTCAAGTGATTCCCCCTGTGCTGGCAACCCCCAATCTATTGAGAGAAGCGGAAGGGGTCGGAGATCCCGCTCTGCTGGCCGGCTGACGTCACAGGGGAATCTCGGCCTATATATTTGAGGGGTAATGCGGGGGGGGGGGGGGACCTGATGTGTTCATGCTACTGACATAGTGTATAATATCAGTAATGTTTTTTTTATTGTGGCCCCAGTTGATGTAGAACTTAAAAGATTATTTTGTTCTAATACACTGGCATATTTATACCTTTTAACAAATGGTTTTTAAAAGATCTTAGTGGTAGAATTAGTATTTTTTTTTTTCTTGTAAAATTATTTTCTTAGGTAGTCATGTACAATAAAGTAACCTACAGAGCATTAGCCATATGAAAAGCTCACGAAGAAAAAAAATATGCATAATTCTCAAAGTGATACATCATTTTAGGAGAAAATTTTTGCAAACAGAATTAAACATGTCCATGATCCAAAACACTTCTGTGGTCTTAAATGTTATGTTTAGTTCTTTTCTGATACAAGAAAAGCATTTCCATCCATAATAACAGATAAAGAATATATCACATAGAGGATGAAAAATGTGACTTGGACTACCACAGCTACATTGCTTTTTTTGCCCCATGAAAATTCCAGGCATTATAGATCTTTTTATGACCATTTTAAATCTCAAACTTAAACTTAAAACTTTGAGCCATGTTACCTCCCATTTTATCTCTTTTCTATCTCCTCTGAAAGCTTCAACTACTGATAATTTTTTCAGCTTATCCTGTATGCAATGCTGCCATCTAAAGGTAAATAATAAATGTCTGTGCGGGAATGGAACACGGCACTATGTGGCTTTTTCAGTAAGACAGGGCAAAGAGCAAGGAGATCAACTGAAAGTAATTTTGTTACTGATCTGACTGCAGAAAAACCCGATCAGCTATAGTCACTGTGTTCTTAGTGCACAGAAAAAATATTCCTCCATAACTGCACGGACTGCATCAGTCTGTACTTATACAGGCAGTCCCTGGGTTACCAACAAGATATGTTCTGCAAGTTTGTTCTTAAGTTAAATCTGTAAGTTGGAACAGGTACAATTTTTAAATGTAACAGCCAAAAAAATTATATTGAGGATTTGGATAGCAAAGGGAAGGGTTAACACTCCTGTAACTTTTGTTTTGCTGCCTGTGCACCTGTTCAGAAGATTTCACCTCACTTTCTGTCCCAGTGACAATTTGCAGATTTTGGGTTGTTGTGGAAACAAGGATTGGTGATAAAGCTTCAGTGGAGACATATTTTTCCCATGAGAACTCTTACAGGAGTGAATTTCTCTTCCTAGGGCTAGATTTCTCTTCACTTCCTGTCTCCCTCCATTTGTAAGTACGAGTCGGATGTACAGTCAGGTCCATAAATATTGGGACATTGACACAATTCTAATAATTTTTGGCTCTATACACCACCACAATGGAATTAAAATGAAACAAACAAGATGTGCTTTAACTGCAGACTTGCAGCTTTAATTTGAGTGTATTTACATCCAAATCAGGTGAACGGTGTAGGAATTACAACAGTTTGTATATGTGCCTCCCACTTTTTAAGGGACCAAAAGTAATGGGACAGATTAACAATCATAAATCAAACTTTCACTTTTTAATACTTGGTTGCAAATCCTTTGCAGTCAATTACAGCCTGAAGTCTGGAACGCATAGACATCACCAGATGCTGGGTTTCATCCCTGGTGATGCTTTGCCAGGCCTCTACTGCAACTGTCTTCAGTTCCTGCTTGTTGTTGGGGCATTTTCCCTTCAGTTTTGTCTTCAGCAAGTAAAATGCATACTCAGTCGGATTCAGGTCAGGTGATTGACTTGGCCATTGCATACATTCCACTTCTTTCCCTCAAAAAACTCTTTGGTTGCTTTCGCAGTATGCTTCATGGTCATTGTTCATCTGCACTGTGAAGCACCGTCCAATGAGTTCTGAAGCATTTGGCTGAATATGAGCAGATAATATTGCCCGAAACACTTCAGAATTCACCCTGCTGCTTTTGTCGGCTCAGCAGTGACATCATCAATAAATACAAGAGAACCAGTTCCATTGGCAGCCATACATGCCCACGCCATGACGCTACCACCATCATGCTTCACTGATGAGGTGGTATGCTTTGGATTATGAGCAGTTCCTTTCCTTCTCCATACTCTTCTCTTCCCATCACTCTAGTACAAGTTGATCTTGGTCTCATCTGTCCATAGGATGTTGTTTCAGAACTGTGAAGGCTTTTTTAGATGTTGTTTGGCAAACTCTAATCTGGCCTTCCTGTTTTTGAGGCTTGCCAATGGTTTACATCTTGTGGCGAACCCTCTGTATTCACTCTGGTGAAGTCTTCTCTTGATTGTTGACTTTGACACACATACACCTACCTCCTGGAGAGTGTTTTTGATCTGGCCAATTGTTATGAAGGGTGTTTTCTTCACTAGGGAAAGAAATATTCGGTCATCCACCACAGTTGTTTTCCGTGGTCTTCCGGGTCTTTTGGTGTTGCTGAGCTCACCGAGCGTTCTTTCTTTTTAAGGATGTTCCAAACGGTTGATTTGGACACACCTAATGTTTTTGCTATCTCTCTAAAGGGTTTGTTTTGTTTTTTCCCCCTAATGATGGCTTGCTTCACTGATAGTGACAGCTCTTTGGATCTCATATTGAGAGTTGACAGCAACAGATTTCAAATGCAAATAGCACACTTGAAATTAACTCTGGACCTTTTATCTGCTCCTTGTAAATGGGATAATGAGGGAATAACACACACCTGGCCATGAAACAGCTGAGCAGCCAATTGTCCCATTACTTTTGGTCCCTTAAAAAGTGGGAGGCACATATACAAACTGTTGTAATTCCTACACCTTTCACCTGATTTGGATGTAAATACCCTCAAATTAAAGCTGAAATTCTGCAATTAATGCACATCTTGTTTGTTTCATTTCAAATCCATTGTGGTGGTGTATAGAGCCCAAAATATTAGAATTGTGTAGATATCCCACTATTTATGGACCTGACTGTATGTAGTGTTTACTTATCTCTTTCCAAAGCTCTAAGTGTTGTTTCTCTCTGGTGCTTTGTTTCTCTGTTATCAAGTTCTCTGACACATACGATAACAAGAGCTAAACATTTGTGCCAGGGAGGGGGCTTAGAGGGAGATGAGCAATGAGCTTGGAGGAGGGGTGTGTCCCTTTCCTCCAATCAGCTCTCCCACGGTGTAAGTGCAGTCTCTCCACTCTTCCCTATGTACTGCTGGCAGATGAAGAAAGATATTAACACAATCTGCACTTTTGAAAGCATGTATAAAGGGGAAGACAGCAGATATACAAGTAAAACTTATGTAGGAGGATTTGTTTCATCTCTGTGTATCATCTGAAGCTATTCACTTCACTGGGTATACGTGAGGGTTTACAACCACTTTAAAGAAGAATGCCCAGGATAGATAGAAAAGGAGCCTTTTTGGAGAGAAGAGGTAGTAGCCATAGTGGTAGAAAGCTCAGGCATTTTAGTGGAGTAAAAGCATCTTACCCCCATATAACTTCCTTGATAAATTTAATCAAAGGATTCAAACAGGAATTTACTATGGAAAAGTGTGCGTAAAAGATGCCTTTTGCAAGCAGGCACAGCAGACCAGACCTTTAACCACAGAATTATGCACATGTGCACAGAGAGCAGTGTCATTGAAGAGACCTGGCAAAGTACATTCTCTAAGGCATCAGCACAAAATAGCGCAAAAGGCATGAGCAGTAATTATTCCAGTAGAACAGGATCCTCTAAGACAGGATCGTGTTTTCTTTTCATTTGCCCAGTCCAGTTGGCAACAGTCTGATGGACATAGGCACACTAAGGCAGGAAATGAGAGCAAAGGTTGCCTCAACATGGTTTCAAAGGATCTATCAAAATACTCCTTAATGGAGGGAACATCCTTAAGAGAACAGTGAAAAGCTTGTTGAGAACAGAAAAGGCAAGATCCACTACTGGAACAAAAAAGTCTTTCTAAATTTAACACATAGGAGCTTGTTTAGGCTGAAAGGATTCTGGTGCTGCTAGACAAAGGCTAGTGCACACCACAACAATAAGTGAGCTCACAGTAGAAATGATATGGCATGAATCTTTGGCTTTTGTCTCATGAAATTAAGTGAAAATTCCTGTTGCTGGTTTACTGCAGTGCTGTCTGTAGCACAAATGCCATTATTTTTCCCAGCTCTTTTGCATCTTGCCATTAATAAATGAGGGAATTGCGGGGTACTCATAAAATAGATGTAAAATAAGAGGCTATTTGCAGGTCAGTGAAAGGAGAGATGCAGTAACAGGGGTGCTGAACAATGTCCTGTGCAAGTATGAAAGCAAAATTGATGTGTTCATTGTTGCGCTACCAATACAAAAAGATACTTTCTAAATATGTAGGATCCATATCACTATTACAAGTGGCAAATCATTAAAAATATATAAAACACAAATTGTGAGTCCCAAGCAATATGAGCTCAAATGTCTGACTTAAACAACATCAATGTCCAGAAAATCGGTGTGCAAAGTGAGATCCAATCCAAGATTAATCATAGTTAGCATGAAGGCCACTACCAGGAACCCTCAAGGGTAAGGTCTTAAAGCATAGAGCCTTTAAATATGAGCCAAAGCTTTCAAACGGCTGCTGCAGGCAGATATTCCATGGGCATGTAACACTTTCTATTAATTGTCAGCATATTCAACAAACATGATCTTAGACAGAAGCCTAGCACAAAAAAAAGGCCCCATAGTGTACATCTTCCCTCACATCTCAGTAAAGCATGTGAACAAGCCATACTATTCAGAGATCAGTAGGAGCCAGCAGCTCTCTGTTTTTCTCTCTCCCAGATCAATTATTCTCCACCCTATGCATTTCATCACCGTGACCTCATTAGGGATATGACAAAAATTAGACTAGCCCTGCTTCCACTTGTAAATCCCATATAATAAATAATGCATGAATAGTGCTACATAAAAAGTGCCAATGCATAACTAAAGTCCATTAGTGCAAACAAAGTATCAGTGCTGGTGAATTCTTCTGGTGAAATCCAAGGTGCCACTCTGTGCTCCCCTCCTGAAATCCCCACTCACCAACAGTAGTATTCAAGCAGGCATGGAATACTTCCTTAGGCAAAGTGTGTTGATATGACTCCTCTCCTCTCTTTCGAGAATAGGGCTCTCAGCAAGGTTGTGTTATAGAAATCAATGGGAAAAAAATTCCATAGCATGATATGGTTTCATTTATTAGAAGTTTAAAAAGCAATTACACTTAGAGTTAAAAACAATTCCAAGCATGTGTAAAGGTTATGATCGCTGCCTCGGCGTACGTTCCAACCACTGCATCTGACGTCACTCTATCGTCCCGGCTTGGCGTGTTTCGCCCCTCCCACTGGGCATCTTCAGAAGCTGGGGGCGCTCGTGACTGGCTCCTTCTTATTCGCTAATACACCCAAAACCTCCTACTCCTCCCTACTAGGTCACTTCCTGTTTATGGTCTGACCTCGTTTCTCACCCCTACCGAGGAAGTCAAAGCTGAGAAGCATTGACGTAACGCGTATAGGGGAGCTTGCATACCCGACATTGCATTTTCCCTGATCTGCCACGAACTGTTTTAAGAAGGCACTGCTGAGTGCCATGTATGTAAGTGCAGCTATGTATTCATTAAATTAATTTTTAAATAAGCAGAGAGCGCCAGATTTCTTCTTTTTTAATCTTCATGTATGACCATCTATGATCGGAAGTGGAATCCAGGATCAGCCTCCCTGTTTATAGTCTGACATCTCCCCTGTTTGAGGGAAAAATACTTGGATTGACCTGCATTACTCAGGTCTAGAAACAAGGTGAGAGGCCACTTTGTATGGTGAAGGAATACACATTCACTGAGATGTCACCTGTTTGGATTCTGGGATTTATTTGATGGACATTTATTCACATATATTGCACTATATATGATTTTGTTTAGTCATTTACATTTTGAAAGTCTATTTACTTTTATCCTCTTCACAGTTGTTATTTGTGATTTATGAATTTTACTTATATCACAGTTGTTTTTCTGGCGCAACACTTTGTTTTTTATTCATTTCTTACTCCTGCCTGGAAGTAGTGGGGCCGCCTTCTTAGTACACCCTACTATTCAATATTATGGCTTTGTTTGTACTCTATACTCCATATTACTCCACCCTGCTCATTTATGTACCTTAAATACTATCTTATGCCACAATATTCATCTATTTCTGTTATTTTCATCATCCCATTGTTGAATCTATTAAACTTTTAATCTATTTACTTTCATATGTCCTTATGGATTTTTGGAACAATGGTAGATTATCGGTGTTCTGGGAATCTCTGGTACAAGGTATTTTGCCTTGTTTTTTATCTATTATTCCCTCCTTCTGGGCTTTTTGATCTTTTTTTATTAATTTTGCTTTTAATTCATTTCCCAGGTCTCTTAAGTCTCTCATACATGTCTCTTACCTTACACAAGGCGATTCAATTCCATGACATAGTCGTCCTTGTCCAGGACAACTATCCCCCCCCCCCCCTTTTATCAGCCAGTCTTATTATAATATTTTTATTTTTCTCTAACGTCGCTATTCCTTGTTTGATTTATTTGTTTCCTCTCATAGAGTGTATATTTATAGCTTCTATATCCTATTCTACCATAATTTTCAAAACATCCAAGCACTGATTACTGCTTGACTTGGGATTAAATGTAGATTAGTTTTTCAATCCACTGTGTTCAAATTGGGAAACCATTATCACTACATCATTTGTTTTTGTGGGAAAAAGTTTTTTAGATTTCATTTCCTAATAAACTTGTGTAGGTCAATAAAAGTTTTAAATGTATCTATACTTTTGGGTGGAGCATATATTAATCCTAATCTCAGTACTTTTAATTCTTCTGTGCTGAAAGAGACACTGCTTAAATTGAATATACCTGCATCTAAATTTCCCTCTTTGTTTATCCTCTTCCCTCCTCTACAACCTCTCCTCTTTCTTCTGTGGCATGGTGTGGGGGATGTCCTCTTTTTGGGCCCCTCGGTCTCCAGTAATTTGCTTGTCCTCGATGGGGTCCCCAATATCCCCCCCCTCCATGGGGGTCTACCATGTCCTCTTGCCCACAAATCCCCTCCAGAGTAAGGGGGATTCCCATTGTTCCCATAGGGTCTATGGTATGAGGGTCCTCTTGATATGGAGGATGGTGTATATGGTCTAATACAATCAAATCTATTGCGCATGAGTGGGTTATATTGGGGTGTGTGGTTCATTGTATGTTTGATTTTAAGTAAGGAAGCTCTGAACCCTAAGGATATATAGAGCGATATAGCTGTATGATCATAAGTCATTGGAGGCAGAAAAGCAGACAAGCCTGAGTGTTGGAATAGTTGCTGCACCCCCTCTTTCCACCTCCCCAGTGTCATGTGACTCGTGTTTCAAGGTCTCAGGTGTGAATGGGGAGCAGGTGTGTTAAATTTGGCGTTATTGCTCTCACTCTCTCATACTGGTCCGCTGGATGTTCAACATGTCACCTCATGGCAAAGAACTCTCTGAGGATCTGAAAAAAAAAAAAAAAAAACAAGAATTGTTGCTCTACATAAAGATGGCCTAGGCTATAAGAAGATTGTAAAGACCTTGAAACTGAGCTGCAGCACAGTGCCCAAGACCATATAGCGGTTTAACAGGACAGGTTTCATTCAAAACAAGCCACGCAATGGTCAACCAAAGAAGTTGAGTGCACGTGCTCAGCGTCATATCCAGAGGTTGTTTTTGAGAAATATATGTATAAGTGCCACTAGTATTGCAGGAGAGGTCGAAGGGGTGGGGGATCAGCTTGCCAGTGCTTAAACCATTTGCCGTACACTGCATCAAATTGGTCTGCATGGCTGTCTTCCCAGAAGGAAGCCTCTTCTAAAGATGATGCACAAGAAAGACCACAAACAGTTTGCTGAAGACAAGCAGACTATGAACATGGATTACTGGAACCATGTCCTGTGGTCTGATGAGACCAAGGTAAACTTATTTGGTTCAGATTGTGTCAAGCGTGTGTGGCGGCAACCAGATGAGGAGTACAAAGATAAGTGTGTCTTGCCTACAGTCAAACATGGTGGTGGGAGTGTCATGGTCTGGGGCTGTCAGCACGGAGGAGCCACAGTTCATTGAGGGAACCATGAATGCCAACATGTACTGTGACATACTGAAGCAGAGAATGATTTCTCCCCCCCCCCCCCCCTACAGAGACTTGACCGCAGGGCAGTATTCCAACATGATATCGACCCCAAACCCACCTCCTAGACAACCACTGCCTTGCAAAAGCAGCTGAGGGTAAAGGTGAAGGACAGGCCAAGCATTTTTCCAGCCCTAAACCCTATTTAGAATCCTCAAATGGAAGGTGGAGGAGCACAAGTTCTCCAACATCCACCAGCTTCGTGATGTTGTCATGGAGGAGTGGAAAAGCACTCCAGTGGCAACCTGTGAAGCTCTGGTGAACTCCATGCCAAAGGTTAAGGCAGTGCTGAAAAAAAAATGGTGGGCACACAAAATATTGACACTTTGGGCCCAATTTGGACATTTTCACTCAGGGGTGTACTCACTTTCATTGCCAGCGGGTTAGACATTAATGGCTGCATGTTGAGTTATTTTGAGGAAACAGCAGATGTACATTGTTATACAAGCTGTACACTCACTACTTTACATTGTAGCAAACTGTCATTTCTTCATTGTTGTCACATGAAAAGATATAATAAAATATTTACAAAACCGTGAAGGGTGTACTCACTTTTGTGAGATACTGTATTTTCAAGAAATGTCTTATTTAGACATGTACAATAATCTACTTTTACTTCTTGTGCTGTCATTTACTGCTCTAAAAAAAAAAAAAAAAAAAAAACTGGAATAAAACAAAATGTTTTTAAAAAAGTTCCTTTGCCCCGGTCTTCTCTTCTCCTCTCTGCCAGTCAGCTCAGGAGTCAGCATTATGAAATTCTGTAATCCCAAAACCTTGGGTAAAGACTTTATAAAATTATGTAATCAGTTCTGTAAAAATATTATAGAATGTGCAGTGTCGCCCCTCATGCTCCTTTCACCAGGTAAAGTGCAAGCTCATCTCCATTATAGACCTTAAGGGTCAACAAAGCATAAATGCAGCTCAATGTGATGGGCCAAACTCTGGTGTTCAGGTTCCTTCAAGAACAATGGAATTCCCGCTCCAAGATGGCTCCACACAGCTTACACATAAGTCATAGGCAACAAAACGAAAAAACAGCCTCCGATAGTGCAGTACCTGAGTTATGAAGTGGGTTCTGTGTGGTGTGTTGAGCTTAATAACCCAGGTAATGCACTATCGGAGGCTGTTTTTTCTGTTTGTTGCCTATGACCTTTGTGTGAGCTGTGTGGAGTCATCTTGGAGAGGGAATGCCCTCTTTCCTAAAGGAACCTGAACACCAGAGTTTGGCCCATCAGATTGACTTGCGTTTAGGCTTTGTAGACCCTTAGGGGTCTGTAATGGAGGTGGGCTTGCACTTCACCTGGTAAAAGGAGGAGGAGTAAAAATTAGTCGTTACACTGTGGTGTCACCCCTATGAAGCACCTTATCAAATAATTGGATTTTTGTCTTACCATAAAATCCTATTGTTCATTGACGGATGCAGTCTGTTCTTAATAACAGTAGGGTTATACTGCCCCCTACAGGAGTAGGACACTAGGCAGAAAAAAAGTTCTTGCTACGGCTATGGGCAGTCCCAGGGGGTATACCCTCTCTCCCTGCTATATGAGGTCAGTTTTGTATCAAAGCAGTGTCAGGGAAAACAGTACCAACCCATCTCAAAATAGAGGGGCGGGTACTGTGTCCATCAATGAACTTCAGCGAATAGAATTTTACGGTAAGACAAAAAAAATCAAATTTTCTCTATCGTTCATTGACGGACGCAGTCTCGGTTCTTCATACAGTAGGGACGTCCCAAAGCAGTGCCTTAACCACTTAAGCCCCGAAAGATTTTACCCCCTTCCTGACCAGGCCTTATTTTGCGATTCGGCACTGCGTGATTTTTAACGGACAATTGCACAGTCGTGCGACGCTGTACCCAAATGAAATTGACGTCCTTTTTTCCCACAAACAGAGCTTTCTTTTGGCAGTATTTGATCACCTGTGCGATTTTTACTTTTTGGCGCTATAAACAAAAAAAGAGCGAACATTTTGAAAAAAATGAATTTTTGTAAAATCTTACCATAAAATTCCTTTCTCCGAGTCCTCTGACAGTCGCCACCCACTCATAGTCTTCCCTTATGGGGTATTGACCTTTCATCCACAGGAGCAAGCTAGGCATAAGACTTGTTAAAACACAAACAATTTGCATAGACACACCTGTAGGGGGCTGTCCCACTGGTCCAATACCCCCTTGCGATCAGCATTCCCAACTCAGTTTGGTAGCAAGCAGTAAATAGTCCAAAAAACCCACAAAAGAGGGGCGGGGGCGGCGACTGTCAGAGGACTCAGAGAAAGGAATTTTACGGTAAAATTTTACAAAAATTCAGTTTTCTCGTCCTCTGACAGTCGCCGCCCACTCATACAGTCTTCACTTATGGGATGTCCCAAAGCAGTGTAGACATGAGGGGTGGGAAGCGCAACCATCACAAAGGCAACGCAGCACACAGGTCAGAGAAAAGAACATTATCTGAACCAGAAAGGTGTAAACGCTGTAGTCTTCCGAAGTTCCAACTAACTAAGCGCAGGAAAAAATAAAAAGCTTTCAGTGCAAAGAAAACACTCTTAGCATAAAATAAAATGTAAGAAAACAGAAGAAAAGGCTGAGACTGTAGCCCCAGCACAGGGAAGCTTATCTTACTCCTAACTGGGCAAAAGACAAACTGAGTTGGGAATGCTGATAGCAGGGGGGTATTGGACCAGTGGGAGAGCCCCCTACAGGTGTGTCTATGCAAATTGTTTGTGTTTTAACAAGTCTTATGCCTAGCTTGCGCCTGTGGATAAAAGGTCAATACCCCATAAGTGAAGACTGTATGAGTGGGCAGCGACTGTCAAGAGGACGTAAGAGAAATAACAATATTTTACACATTTTTTTATATAAAATTCCCCAAAAAAATTAAAAATCAAAATGTTTTAACATTTTAGGCCAATTTGTTTTCTGTTACATGTTTGGAAAAAGAAAAATTGCAATAAGCGTATTTTGATTGGTTTGCGCAAAAGTTATTGCGTTTACTAACTAAGGGAAAGATTTTTTTCATTTTTATTGTTTTTTTTTAACCAGTAATGGCGGCAATCTGCAATTTTTTTTGCGGAACTGCAACATTGCGGTGGACAGATCGGACCCTTGACTGACATTTTTGACACTTTTGGGGGTACCAGTGACATTACCACAGTAATCAGTGCTATACATATGCACTGTTACTGTAAAAATGACACTGGCAGGGAAGGGGTTAACTTTATTAGTGATCAAGGGGTTAAATGTAACCCTAGGGGCGTGACTGTAAAGGGGCTTGACTAGTGATGTAACCACAGAGACATACGATCCTACATAGCATGATCTCTGCTGTTACATCAGGGAGAATGACAGGCGGCTTTGTTTACATCAGCCGCCTGCCTTTCTCCCTCTGCAACGGGAGATCGCGAGTAACCGGTGGACATCGGAACCGCCGGTCATTCGTTCGGGAACGAGCGGGGGCGGGAGCTCGCCCCCTAGAGGCTCGTAGGCGAGCGACGTAGTACTACATCACTTTGCCTTTATGGGGCTGACTGCCGCAGTAAATAGTCATGCGGCGGTCGGCAAGTGGTTAAGGATGAGGCTTGGGAACAGCAGAAAATAATTCCCCAAGGCTGAAACATAGCCAAACAGGCAACATGGGACTCATCAGAACAAGATGAGACCCACCTGAAAAAAACATTGAACATCCTCAAGGGAGACTAAAAACACCCTTAAACAGTAGCCTGCAAAACTTTGCAGCCAAAGGAGGCATCTGCAGATGTCAGCACATCCACCTTATAAAACTTTGTAAAGGTATGAACAGATGACCAGGTCGCTGCCTTGCAAACATGAACCCCGGATGCCTGATGGCGAAAAGCCCAGGAAGCACTAAGCGACCAAGTAGAATGCACCTTAACAGGGAAAGGTGGAACCTGACCCTTAATTGAATAAGCCTGCACAACCGTCTGTCTGACCCATCTGGAAATAGTCACAGCAGACGCAGGTAGCCCTTTGCTTGGTCCATTCGTGAGTACAAAGAGCGAATCCGACATCCGAATAGATTCAGTAGTCGCGAAGTACACCCTGAGTGCCCGAACCACATCCAAAGTATGTAGTGCAAATTCCTTGGGATGTTGAGGCTTAGGACACAAGGAGGGCAACACAATGTCCTAATTTAAGTGGAAACTGGAAACCACCTTTGGAAGGAAGGACGGACCCAGACAAAGCACCACTTTATATTAAAAAAGAATATGCAAATGCAAAAGAAATTACTACCAAATCTGAAGAGAGTCCATAAATAAAAATGGGGGTTTGGTCCCACCATATGGCCATATCGTGCTCAAGCCCACTACTGCGTCAAAGTACCCCATTATCAGTGAGTCCTACACTATCCATGAAAAAGAGATGAATCCAGCCTTTCTAACCCTTGGAGATAATACTCCTTGCTGGGAAAAATGTGCAAATGCACTACAGGGGACTCCTCCTATATCCACTTGATGGTGGACACTGATTGAGTACAGGTGTATGTGGGGGGTGGGGAGGGCTGCTCAACCTCGATAGTCTGGTCAGACCGAATACATACTAAACAGGCAAAAAATTTGGGGGAGCATACCCATGTATTTCCAAAGCTGCTGCAGCTATGAACCAAAAGACATGTATATTAAAAAAGAATAGCGCGCAAATGCAAAAGAAATTACTACCAAATCTGAAGAGAGTCCATAAATAAAAATGGGGGTTTGGTCCCACCATATGGCCATATCGTGCTCAAGCCCACTACTGCGTCAAAGTACCCCATTATCAGTGGGTCCTACACTATCCAAGCACCACTTTATCCATGTGAACCACCTGATAGGGAGGACGACCGGACGCCGACAGTTCCGACTCCCTGCGCGCACAAGTAATAGCCACCAAGAAGGCCACCTTTTGGGATAAGGTAAGCAGGGCAATCTCCTGAATATTTTCAAAGGGAGGCTTTTGGAGAACCAACAGCACCAAATTAAGGTCTTAAGGTGGCAACGGAGATCGCACGGCGGTGCCAAATGTCACACCCCCTGGATAAAGTTACTGGTGGCTAGTGGCCTCTGGAATAAATTTGCCAAGGCCGAGACCTGACCCTTGATAGTACTCAAGGCCAATTTTTGATCAACTCCCCGAAGGAAGGCCAAAATCCGAGCCATTGAGTAAGAGCGAGGGCAAACCCCAATAGATTCACACCACGCAATATACGAATTCCACGTATGATGATAGATCTTTCTAGAAGTCGCTTTTCTCACTTTAAGCAGAGTGGGAATCACTGAAGCAGACAATCCCCTGTCCTTCAGCACCTGGCTTTCAACAGCCAAACCGTCAAAGCCAGCGACTGTAAAGTAGGATGGAAGATCGGCCCTTGAGACAGTAGATCCTCCCTGAGAGGAAGTCTCCAAGGAACATCTGCAACTAGACTGACCAGGTCGGAGTACCAAGCTCGACGATGCCACTCCAGAGCCACAAGGACCGCAATCCCTTCTGCCTCGATTATGCAAAGAAGTCTTGGCAGCAACTTGAGAGGGGGAAAAGCATAAATCAGCTGATACTGACCCCACTGCCTCTGTGGCGTCTGCCAGAGGGTCCCAAGATCGGGCCACAAACCTCTGCACTTTCCTGCTGATCCGAGACGCCAATAGATCTACTTATGGAGTGCCCCAACGGAGACACAACTGCTGGAACACCTCCGGGTGGAGAGACCATTCCCCTGGAACCAAGGTCTGCCAACTGAGGTAATCCACCTGACAATTTTCCACTACTGGAATGTGAACGGCAGAAAGAGCTGGAACAGAGCGTTCCGCCCATCGAAGGATTCTCATCCACCTCTAAGGCCGCAAGTACACTCTTGGTGCCCCCTTGGTGATTGACATAAGCCACAGCCGTGGTATTGTCTGATTTAATGCACACTGGAGAGCCTTGAAGGTACTCCATCCAGTGGACTAGGCAAAGCCTGATCGCTCTCAGCTCCAGAACATTGATCAGTAATCTGGATTCCTCCAGAGACCAGACCCCTTGAGCATAAATCTTGCCTAGAACACCTCCCTACCCGGATAGACTGGCCTCCGTGGTGATTACTGTCCAATATAGGGGGGGGGGTTGATTTTCCTAGATTGAGCATCTGGAAACTAACCCACCATATCAGGGACCCCTCGTTCCCCGGCTCAGCTGGATCTGGTTGTCCAGGGAATTTGGATCTTTGTTCCATTTGAGAAGGATTTCCTTCTGGAGGATTCTCGTGTGGAATTGAATGAAAGGGACCGCCTCAAAGGACGACACCATCAGTCCCAAACTCTCATACTAGTCCGAAGGGACAACCATTTGCTGGACAGCAATAGCTGAATCGCAGTCTGGAGCTTTTGAAGTTATTCCGGAGGAAGAAACACCCTGGCTGAGGACGAATCCAAAGTCAGGCCCAGATAGTCCAGGCTCATGGAAGGAACCAGGGATCGACTTGTGAAGGTTCAGAATCCACCCAAACTCCTCCAGAGTTCTCATGGTGATCTCCAAGTTTGTCATCGTGGGAGATTTTGCACGGAGAAGTAGATTGTCCAGGTAACCCAAGACCGATATCCTCCGCTGGCGTAACATTGCCAGGACCAGAGCCAACACCTTTGTGAAGACCCGAGGAGCAGAGGTGAGACCCAAGGGTAACGCCACAAACTGATAGTGATCCTCTCCCACGTCAAAACAGAGAAACCGTAGATATCCTGCACATATCGCAAAGTGAAGGTAGGCATCTTTGATGTCTATAGAGGCCAGGAAATCCATCTGATGTAGGAAAGCCACCACCATGCGAATGGATTCCATCTTGAATTTCTGAACTCGCACGAAGCAATTGAGTGCCTTTAGATCCAGGATTGGACGCACCTTGCCTTCCTTCCTGGGGACCGTAAACAGGTTTGAGTAAAATCCCTGAAAACGTTCCGAAGACGAAACCGGAACTATTACGCCTTGTTGAAACAGGACCTGTACCGCCTTAAAGAGAGCCTGTAAGCAATCTGGGGACAGTCGTACATTAGAAGAGAAAAACCTTACCGGCGGGACAGATCGAAACTTGGTCTTGTAACCGGACCGTATTACCTCGTGAACCCACTTGTTTTGTATATGGCATTGCCACAGTTCAGGGAACCGGCAAAGATGTCCCCCCACCCCAGATATGGGCACACCTTCATGCCGAAGTGGTCTTATCCGCAGGTCTGGAAAAACCCGATTTCTGTTTGCCAGACCAGGGTCACTTGGAGCCACCCGAGGAGGCCTTGAAGGACTTCGATCCTTTATCACTTGTCCCTGAGGGACGAAAAAACTTTTTGTGTGCTGAAAAGGAGGGACCCCGTCTACGACGAGAGTCCTTACTCTTGTTAGCCTGTGGTAGAAAGGTACTCTTACCCCCTGTAAGACCATTCATAATGTCATCAACGGTAGCCACAAGCAGGCAATCACTTTAAAAAGGTAGCTCAGTAAAGGCCTTCTCTGAGGCCTGATCCTCAGACCAGCATTTTAGCCAAAGTATACACCAGAGAACCACTGCCGACACTGATAGTCAGGCCAGTATTGGAGCCGCATCCAGCGAGGCATCACAAACAAATTGCAGCCCCTGCAGAAACTGGTCCATCAGCTCTGCAAAGGCAGGGGGGGAGTTGTACCCCCTCCAGGTCACGGTGTAGTAACTTAGCCCATTCAGTCAAGGTTTGTGACACAAGGGCAATAGTAAACACGCTCTTAGTGCAGACCCCGCCAGGAAGTACATATTGCAGGTCACAGACTCCACCTTTCTATCCGCCGGATCCTTAAAGGATGGGGAATCATCCACTGGGATCGTGGTAGCTTTATTCAGTCTGGAGGGTCCACAGTCCACTTTTTAATAAAGGACTCCTCAAAGGGGTAGCGTCTAGCAACCAGCTTAGGCACCCCAGGGGGATGCTTTGGGCAGTCCCATTCTTTTTTGACCATGTTGTCAAAATACACAGGAAGGGGGAAAACCTTTGCCGCTCTGGATGGCTCGTGAGTGCCAAACGTAACCTGCGCCCCAGTCGCCTCCTCCATTTTTAGGGTTTCAAACAGTGCCTTTTCTTGCGCGGTGGCAGAGGGAGAGGTGTCATCTTCACTAACAGAGGAGACAGGGCGTGAGGTAGTAGACCTGGCAGATGGGATCCAGAGGACCCTACAGCCTCCTTGAGGGGGTCAGGTGGGGAAGAAAGTTCTGCAGGGACCATGTTGCACCAGGGGAACCACTTTTTTTTTTTTTAATAATGTCCAACCGCGCTATAGCGCCCCCAAGAGGTCAGACGGAAGGCACTGAAAACCCCCAGCAGAGAGACCCCCCAGACTCACTACCCGCACCAGAGATGCGCCAGGAAGGCCCAGAACGTCTGTACAGCACGTGTCTGCAGCAATCTCGATCAGCAGAGAAAAAAACAAACAGTCAGCACCAGGGTATAGGGAGGGGCTCCACCACTGAAAAACACCTCTAGGGACTCCAAGAACATGGCCACCAGTGATTTTCAATGGGATTCCACCTCAAAACGGCCGCCAGGTGTACAAACCCGATTCCAAAAAAGATGGGACACTGTACAAATTGTGAATAAAAACAGAATGCAATGATGTGGAAGTTTCAAATTTCAGTATTTTATTCACAATACAACATAGATGACATCAAATGTTTAAACTGAGAAAATGTATCATTTTATGGGAAAAATATGTTGATTCATGGCATCAACACATCTCAAAAAAGTTGGGACAAGGCCATGTTTACCACTGTGTGGCCTCCCCTCTTCATTTTATAACAGTCTGCAAACGTCTGGGGACTGAGGAGACAAGTTGCTCAAGTTTAGGAATAGGAATGTTGTCCCATTCTTGTCTAATACAGGCTTCTAGATGCTCAACTGTCTTAGGTCTTCTTTGTCGCATCTTCCTCTTTATGATGCGCCAAATGTTTTCTATGGGTGAAAGATCTGGACTGCAGGCTGGCCATTTCAGTACCCGGATCCTTCTTCTACGCAGCCATGATGTTGCAATTGATGCAGTATGTGGTCTGGCATTGTCATGTGTAAAATGCAAGGTCTTCCCTGAAAGAGACGACATCTGGATGGGAGCATATGTTGTTCTAGAATTTGGATATACCTTTCAGCATTGAAAACTGCCCATGCCACCCCATACCATCAGAGATGCAGGCTTCTGAACTGAGAGCTGATAACAATTTGGGTTGTCCTTGTCCTCTTTAGTCCGGGTGACATGGCGTCCCAGTTTTCCAAAAATAACTTCAAATTTTGATTTGTCTGACCACAGAACAGTTTTCCACCTTGCCACAGTCCATTTTAAATGAGCCTTGGCCCAGAGAAAACGCCTGCGCTTCTGGATCATGTTTAGATATGGCTTCTTTTTTGGCCTATAGAGTTTTAGCCGGCAACGGCGAATGGCACGGTGGAATGTGTTCACTGACAATGTTTTCTGGAAATATTCCTGAGCCCATGTTGTGATTTCCATTACAGTAGCATCCCTGTATCTGATGCAGTGCTAAGGGCCCGAAGATCACTGCCATCCAGTATGGTTTTCTGGCCTTGACCCTTACGCACAGAGATTGTTCCAGATTCTCTGAATCTTTGGATATTATGCACTGTAGATGATGATAACTTCAAACTCTTTGCAATTTTTCTCTGAGAAACTCCTTTCTGATATTGCTCCACTATTTTTCGCCACAGCATTGGGGGAATTGGTGATCCTCTGCCCATCTTGACTTCTGAGAGACACTGCCACTCTGAGAGGCTCTTTTTATACCCAATCATGTTGCCAATTGACCTAAAGTTGCAAATTGGTCCTCCAGCTCTTCCTTACATGTACATTTAACTTTTTCGGCCTCTTATTGCTACCTGTAGGAATGTGTAGCTCTCATGAAATCCACAATGAGCCAATATTTGGCATGACATTTCAAAATGTCTTTCAACATTTGATATTTTATCTATATTATACTGTGAATCAAATATAAGTTTGAGATTTTTAAATTAGTCCAATCCTTTTTTACTCACAATTTGTACAGTGTAACAACTTTTTTGGAATCGGGTTTGTACCAACATGGCCGTCGGTCTTTCTCAGCACATGGGCTGCAAGAAAATGGCGGCTGCGGAGCTTCTGGGGGCCCTCGAGGG
This sequence comes from Pelophylax lessonae, assembly GCF_965119305.1. Taxonomy (NCBI): domain Eukaryota; kingdom Metazoa; phylum Chordata; class Amphibia; order Anura; family Ranidae; genus Pelophylax; species Pelophylax lessonae. The sequence continues at coordinate 354,990,769 of NC_138770.1, forward strand.
GACCCCCAAGGCCTCCTGCACAGGATCGACAGGAAGGGGGCCCTGGAGGTGACTGGTTAATCCTCCTGTACAATCGATCTTCCGGTCGCCGGCGGTGCACCCCCCGCCGTCGGCCTTACGCCCAGCTCCCAGGGAGTAGCTTCAAGCATCCCATAGCCCCAGTAGTGAGGGGGGGAGAGGGGGGACAGGTAAGGGGGGTGCAACAGGACAGAGGGGAACCCAGGGGTGTGAGGGTCCAACTGTCCTGAGGGGCCCGCGTTCACCTCAAAACTCACCAGGGGGAGAGGGGGGAACATTTTACTTACCATACCTGGAACAGGCAGGCACTATCTCCTGACAGAACCCCTCTACGCCGAAGTGGGGGGGGGGCTGTTGGCCAATAGAAACACTGCGACTCGGGCCTAGACTCGATCGTATGGGACCTGGCGAGATGTTTAACTCGCGGGGCCAGTCCCCGTCCGGTGGGACTATGTCGTGGCCAACCTAGCGCAGAGCTGGGGTCTGCGCACTCACTGGCCGGCTGGGGGTGACCACTGGATCTATATATCCAGCCCGTCGCCCAGACCAGGCTTAGTTGCTTATAGATCTCACCGGAAAAAAATCCGGTGAAAAAAAATATCTAGATAAAAAAAACTCTTGCCAGGACCAGAGATCCCAGCAAAGGAACTAGATCCTCACTCCTGACTGGGCAGATTAAAACTGACATCCTATAGCAGGGAGAGAGGGTATATCTCCTGGGACTGCCCATAGTCCTAGCCAGAACTTTTTTTCCTGCCTAGTGTCCTACTCCTGTAGAGGGCAGTATAACCCTACTGTTATGAAGAACAGAGACTGCGTCCGTCAATGAATGATAGAGACTTTTTTGATTGCACAAGCTATAGGAAGCTTTATTATTTATTGCATTAGCCTTTTTGGAATTATATGATTATCGATTTAATTTGCACTGGCACACACATTATATATAAACACCTATTTAGTCATTTTGTTATCACTTTCTAGTTATTTTACGTTGATTTAGAGGCAGCGCAATCACACATTTTAATATTGAACCAATTTGATCTTCCAAGTAGGCATAAAAAGGAGTTGTAGTAGCGCCAAACACTGAATGATAAAATATCAATAAAAATATCAATAAAATATCAATATAGAAAGTCCATAGAAAGTCCCATAAGTCCAATGGATGGAGGAATAGTGAAGACAAAGTCCCAACTTCCAGCTGTGCAGATGATAAAGAGCCAGCACCCAATCGTGATATATGCACCAACTGCTTACCAGATATCAATGAATATAGGGCGATGAAACAAACTCAGACTGTACCACCAGACAAGGAAAGGTTCAATTCATTAGACACCTCAACTCCAATGTACCTCGATGAAAAAGGCAGGACAATAGTGTAGACTGTATGGACACTTGTTTATTGTAATAAAAGAATCATACTCACAGATTTGTGAATGAATAAGGCATATTGAGTAAAAGACCGCGGTAATAGTAGCGTGCTGCTTGTTTCCAGGTCGCCTGACGCGTGTCGTCAAAGTACTGACATCATCAGAGGCGGACCTGGCTCGAACAGCAGCACGCATATAAAAGACTAAAACAGAAATGACGAAAGCGGAACTAACCGCCGGTGCGTTCCACTCGATCTCACCCCAAAACCGGAAGTGACGCAAGCGGAACAACCCGGCAATGCGTCCCATCGGATCCTAAATGAAAACCGGATGTTCTACAATTGGAAAAAAAACATCGGTAGATCACAGGAGGCCGGAAGCTATTGCAACTCAGCCGCACCTCTACCAGCATAAAAACGCTGGATCTCCGGTGACCACCATAGAACATCCCATGAATCCAAAAATCGAGTGGAGTACACTCTTACTGTCATAACAACTGTATGAAGCTACAACTAAGTATAAAATCAACCATACCAAAGGCTAATTATATATCCCATACAAAATAATAATGAAAAGTTGGTCCTTGGACATGGCTTAAAATATGCCCCTACCAAACCTTTGGACAGGTTTGGACTTTTTATGGATGTACACAAATACATTCGTAAAATAAATATAAAACGGTATGTGATGTCTAAACCCATCAGAGATAATAGACTTGTCAACGGTGGTATTAGACATTCAGGACTTTCTAATGCCTCACTCTTCAACCCTCCTGGTTTTGTGGCCCCTTCTATAGGGGTCTTTAAGGAATTAGTCCTTAAAGATGTTGAGGCTTTACAGATTAGGAAGGACAGAAATGAATTACGGTTCAATGAGGGTCTAAAATCCCTCAAAAAAACAAACATCGTAGTCAGGCCCGCTGATAAGGGGGGGGGGGGGATTGTCGTTCTTGACAAGTCCTCTTATTATACGGAGATGAATAGGTTGTTTTCTGACACAGATACCTATAGTCCATTCCTTTATAATCCTACCAACAGGTTTAAAAAAGATTTATCTGCCCTGATTGATCAAGGATATCAGGACCATATTCTTAATAAGGAGAGGTTGTTTCATGTTCCAGTTGCTCCAAGGGTGCCCGTTCTATATTACCTCCCAAAGGTACATAAGGATCCCCTTAATCCACCTGGGCGTCCTATAGTAAGCGGAATAGATTTCGTTACTAGTAGAATTGGGAGGTATATAGACGGGTACCTACAACCACTTGTTACCAATACCCCTTCTTATTTGAGGGATTCCACACAGGTTTTGAACATATTGGAGCATATAGAGTGGAAGGAAGGATATCTACTGGCTACAGCAGATGTCACTTCACTCTATACTATTATTTCCCATGAGCACGGACATCAAGCAGTCCAAACCTTTTAAGAGAGAGATAGTTCCCTTGTTTCTATACAAAGGGAGTTCATTCTCTCTCTGCTTACTTTTGCCATGCGACACAATTATTTCTGGTTCGGCGGCTCCTTCTTGCAAAAGAGGGGAGTCGCCATGGGTGCTAAATATGCACAGAGCATGGCTAATTTGTTCATGGCCCAATGGGAGGAGGACGTCATCTATGGCCGGCCGAGACCCGAATTGGTTCTCTGGAGGTGCTTTATAGATGACGTCCTCCTCCTGTGGGATGGTGACAGGACGTCCTTGGATTGTTTTATTAATGATCTTAATTCCAATCTATTGGGAATTGTCCTTCAACATGAAGTTAGTGACAAGAAAATTTATTTTCTTGATCTAACGATTGAAATCAAGGATGGTGCAGTTATGACAAGTACTTTTTTCAAACCCACTGACCGCAATGGGTACATTGAGCAGGGGAGCTGTCATCACCCCTCTTGGTTGCGCTCGGTACCCAGAAGTCAGTTCTTACGTCTTCGCCGCAACTGCACCAATAAAGAAAACTACCTCAGTCAGGCTCTCACATTGAGGGATAAATTCCTTGATAAGGGATATGATGAGGCCAATTTGAATGTAGTGCTGCATGAAGTGGAAAATATCGATAGGTCTGCCTTATTACAAAAGCAACCCAAAGCACAAGCAGATTCTAACCGTTTTGTTTTTTCTTTCATCACCACTTATTCGAAGCAGTTTAGAGACGTTAAGCGTATCTTTAAGAAGCATTGGAAGGTTCTCCAAAACGATAAAGTGCTGGGCCCTCAACTTCCTGAAGTTCCCCTGGTAGTGTTTAGGGGGGTAGAACCTTTGCGTCTCCAGATTGCTCCGAATGTTCTGGATAAACCGGAACAGTTACCCTTTTTTCATACCTTAACCGGCTTCTACCCTTGTAGAAGATGTTCGGTTTGTAAGGTTAATTCTCTTATAGGTAGAAAATTCTGTGAAGTTTAATCCACAGCTACCTCTAAGATACATCCCATCAAACCCTTCATTGGTTGTTCCTCCACCAATGTGGGCTATCTCCTGCAATGTCCGTGCGGCCTACAATATATAGGCCGCACTAAGAGGACATTAACGGTAAGGGTGAGGGAGAACATCAAAAATATTAGGAAGGGTTTCCCCAACCATAGTGTCTCGAGGCATTATGCCAATTGTCATGACAAAAACCCTGTGGGTACAAAAATTTGGGGGATTGACAAATTCACTCCCCATTGGAGAGGAAGTCATATCCATCATGAAATTTCCCATTTAGAAACTCGATGGATTTTCTCCATGGGATTGAACATCGAATGGGATGTGAATTGTTATATTAGCAACAGCTAAATAGTTGGTTTGAGACTTTGAGATTTTAGTGATGTATTTTTTATCGGTTTGTATATTTTAAGATGCTGTGTTAATAATTATGCAAATTAACATTGCACATGTATCTTTTATGGAGTCGGATTTTAATAATTTCTGTGTTAGTTTATACTATGTATCCGTCCATAGTAACAGTAATGATATCCGACCTGTAATTTTTAAATTTGTCCAGTTTTGTATGGGATATATAATTAGCCTTTGGTATGGTTGATTTTATACTTAGTTGTAGCTTCATACAGTTGTTATGACAGTAAGAGTGTACTCCACTCAATCTTTGGCTTTTTGGATTCATGGGATGTTCTATGGTGGTCACCGGAGATCCAGCGTTTTTATGCTGGTAGAGGTGCGGCTGAGTTGCAATAGCTTCCGGCCTCCTGTGATCTACCGATGTTTTTTTTCCAACATCCGGTTTTCATTTAGGATCCGATGGGACGCATTGCCGGGTTGTTCCGCTTGCGTCACTTCCGGTTTTGGGGTGAGATCGAGTGGAACGCACCGGCGGTTAGTTCCGCTTTCGTCATTTCCGTTTTAGTCTTTTATACGCGTGCTGCTGTTCGAGCCAGGTCCGCCTCTGATGATGTCAGTACTTTGACGACACGCGTCAGGCGACCTGGAAACAAGCAGCACGCTACTTTTACCGCTGTCTTTTACTCAATATGCCTTATTCATTCACAAATCTGTGAGTATGATTCTTTTATTACAATAAACAAGTGTCCATACAGTCTACACTATTGTCCTGCCTTTTTCATCGAGGTACATTGGAGTTGAGGTGTCTAATGAATTGAACCTTTCCTTGTCTGGTGGTACAGTCTGAGTTTGTTTTATCGCCCTATATTCATTGATATCGGGTAAGCAGTTGGTGCATATATCACGATTGGGTGCTGGCACTTTATCATCTACACAGCTGGAAGTTGCGACTTTGTCTTCACTATTCCTCCATCTATTGGACTTATGGGACTTTCTATAGACTTTCTATATTGATATTTTAATTGATATTTTATCATTCATTGTTTGGCGCTACTACAACTCCTTTTTATGCCGACTTAGTTTGTAATCCACTATTTAGTTGGCTGCCTTCACCTATATGTTCTTATTTGATCTTTCATTTGATCTTATATTGTGTCTAGCTGTCCGAGCGCAGATTTTCTCTATATTGTTTACAATTTGATCTTCTACCTTACCCTACGGAGAAAACACCAAAGCAACCTGATCCTTATTTACAGCAGCATCTGAGATGTAATGGCCCCCGGTGTAAATACATTAAAAGCATCCCATTCAATATCTGGAGAGAAAGAGGAGCCCATATTAATGTCCCAATATTCCTGCAAAACGGGGGGGGGGGGGGGGGGGAGTTTTTTTTCAGAAATTTGAGTGGGAAATCACTTACCTGCTTTACCTGCTACCTACCTGAACTGATTTCTCTAAGCCCAACTGAGCTACTGATTCTCTATATCTGGGTCTAGTTACAGATTCTAGGTGAAGGACAATGGACCCCAAGTAAATTTTTGACTTTAGGTGTGCTTGAGGAGGACAATTTGAGAATTGAAAGAATATGCAATATATTGGTGGGTTCTGTAGGTATGAGCCACAAGGGTGTCTTATGTATTAATTTCAACTACCAATTAAAAGGAATTGCACTAAAAAACAACAGATAGGCCAGAATTACATATGTTACTTGTATCCTGGTATGTTTTGAGTTTCAGGTCCTGTACAGCTACTTTAGCAGGGCATGGAAGCTTGAGCGGGGCAGCGGAGTTAAGCCTAGTACACACGCAACGAATTTCCGCCGACTGGTAGTCCATCTTTTGTCCAGAGTGGTGTTTTGTTGGTTGGAATGTGCCTAGACTGCATACAAATTTTCCCGCACGACAAAATTCTACTTCAGAAGTGATGTCATGTGTTGGTTTGCTTTCTTTGTGTTCTTTCTTCTCTGAGCATGCCCAGTCTTGCTCATAAGATTTTTCCCTGTCGAAATCTGTACTGACTGCAGGAAAATCGGACGTGTTTTGACAGAGGACAAAAATTTTATAGCCTGCACACCAGATTTTTTTCGGCCGAAAAGTCGGAGTCGGTTGTCGGAAGCATCATACTAACAAGCCGAAAATCAGCAGATTGGTCGCCAGACGAAAATTCCCGTCTGAATTTCGACTCATGTGTACGGGCCTTTACAGTAGTGGAACAGAATTATAACCTGTGTGTGCTGACACACAGGTCATTTCACTATTTATGGCTTTTTTAGATCCATGCAGGTGCTGGCGTTTTGCCTCCCCAACTTTTCATATCTCACAGAAAGATCCTCAAATTCAGCATGTATGACTTTTTAATCCGTATGCTACATTATGCTTAAAGTGGTTGTAAACCCCATTCATGAAATTTGAACTAAGCACATACAGTGCCTTGAAAAATTATTCATACCCCTTGAAATTCTCCACATTTTGACATGGTACAATCAAAAACGTAAATGTATTTTATTTGGATTTTATGGTATAGACCAATACAAAATGGCACATAATTGTGAAGTGGAAGGAAAATTATAAATGGTTTTCAAAATGTTTTACAAATAAATGTATGAAAAGTGTGGCATGCATTTGTATTCAGCCCCCTTTACTCTGATACCCTTAACTAAAATCTAGTGGAACCAATTGCCTTCGGAAGTCACCTAATTAGTAAATAGAATCCGCGTGTGTGTGTGTGTGTGTAACCTAATCTCAGTATAAATACAGCAGTTCTGTGAAGCCCTCAGAGGTTTTTTTTTTTTTTTTTAGGGAACCTTAGTGAACAAACAGAAAAACAAACACAACCATATAGACGCTAAGAAGTCCATCCGCATAGCATGATATTATAATGAACAATAGAAGTCCAATAAGAGTATTTTTAAAAAAAAAAGTCTTATGAAGACAATAATAGGGGATGTGATAAAAAGTCCTGCTGCACCTGGCAGCTTTTTTCTCAGAGATGAGGGAGGAAACTCTGGAGCAACATGTAAAACAAAAGCAGAAAAAGCGCTCTGGGTGCAGACTGCTTTAATAAAGATAAATAAAAGCAAATAATTAGCAGCAACTCACAAAATTAGTTGATAATAAGCAGACATATGTGTGAGATAATCCACCGGGTGGTGCCGTCCCTCTGATTGATGTGCGGTGTGCCTTGAGCTTGTGAAGCCGTGGAGCAGGAGAGAAGGTGGCTGGCCTTAATCTCGGGGTGTCCAGGTCATCCAGCAGAAGCTGACACTGCAGTGGAGGGAGGAATGGTCACGTCCATGACGCTCACTGGTATCCCGGGGCCCGGAAAGCACAACGCGTTTCTGAGCAAGCGCTAAGTCGGCAACGGACATGCGCGCTCTTTCTTCAGGTGCTGGGGAGAGATCATAATGCCGGGAATATATAAAGAGGAGCGCTTCACTTATTAGTGTCCAAAGGAAGGTGAACACCAATACTGAGCGATTCTCCACCAGGGAAAGGGCTGTTTCCACACAATGGGCACTTAAAGCTAATTGCACACAAATAAAAGGCTATCTAAAAAAATTACTTAAAAATAAACAATTTACTATAAAAACTACAGCCATCATGGGTATGTGGATAAATACAGTACATAAATAATATACAACCAATATGATACCAGGAGAATATAATCATAAATAATAATAAATCCATGGCTAAATTAACTGATATTTTTTTTTTATCAGTTAATTTAGCCATGGATTATTATTTACAAGTCTCTCCACCCTTCCTCATGTACTGCTGGAAGATGAACATTTTTTTAACACGATCTTCACTTTTGAAAGGGTGTAAAAAGGGGGAAACAGCAGATACAGTGCCTTGAAAAAGTATTAACCCCCCTTGACTTTTTACCCATTTTGTTACATTACAGACTTAAGTTCAATGTTTTGTTAATCTGAATTTTATGTGATGGATCAGAACACAACAGTCTAAGTTGGTGAAGTGAAATGAGTAAAATATATACATAAAACTATTTTTTAGAAATAAAAAAAACAGAGAATTGGTATGTGCGTATGTATTCACCCCCTTTGTTATGAAGCCCATAAAAAGCTCTGGTGCAACCAATTACCTTCAGAAGTCATATAATTAGTGAAATGATGTCCACCTGTGTGAAATTTAAGTGTCACATAATCTGTCATTACATATACACACACCTTTTTTTTGAAAGGCCCCAGAGGCTGCAACACCTAAGCAAGAGGCACCATAAACCAAACACTGCCATGAAATGAAGACCAAGGAAATCTCCAATCAAGTAAGGGACGATGCTGTTGAGAAGTACAAGTCAGGGATAGGTTATAAAAAATATGCAAATCTTTGATGATCCCCAGGAGCACAGTCAAATCTGTCATAACCAAACAGAAAAAACATGGCACAACAGCAAACTTGCCAAGAGATGGCCGTCCACCAAAACTCAGGGACCGGCCAGGAGGGATTTAATCAGAGGCAGCACAGAGACCTAACGTAACCCTGGAGGAGCTGCAGAGTGCCACAGCAGAGACTGGAGTATCTGTACATAGGACGACAATAAGCCGTACGCTCCATAGAGTTGGGCTTTATGAGTGGTCAGAAGAAAGCCATTACTTTCAGCAAAAAAACAAAATGGCACGATTTGAGTTTGCAAAAAGGCATGTGGGAGACTCCCAAAATGTATGGAGGAAGGTGCTCTGGTCTGATGAGACTAAAATTGAACTTTTCGGACACCAAATAAAATGCTATGTCTGTCCCAAACACATCACCCAAAGAACACCATCCCCACAGTGAAACATGGTGGTGGCAGCATCGTGCTGTGGGGATGTTTTTCAGCAACCAGGGCTGGGAAACTGGTCAGAGTTGAGGGAAAGAAGGATGGTGTTAAACACAGGGATATTCTTGAGCAAAACCTGTCTGTGCGTGATTTGAGGCTAGGACGGAGGTTCACCTTCCAGCAGGACAATGACCCCCAAACACACAGCTAAAGCAACACTTGAGTGGTTTAAGAGGAAACATGTAAATGTGTTGGAATGGCCTAGTCAAAGCCCAGACCTCAATCCAATAAAAAATCTGTGGTCAAACTTAAAGATTGCTGTTCACAAGCGCAAACCATCCAACTTGAAGGAGCTGGAGCAGTTTTGCAAGGAGGAATGGGCAAAAATCCCAGTGGTAAGATGTGGCAAGCTCATAGAGACTTACCCAAAGCGACTTGGAGCTGTGATTGCCGCAAAAGGTGGTTCTACAAAGTATTGACTTTAGGGGGGTGAATAGTTATGCACATTGACTTTCTCTGTTATTTCGTCCTATTTGTTATTTGCTTGACAATAAAAAAAAGGGGGGTGAATACTTTTGCAAGGCACTGTATACAAGTAAAACTCATGTAGTAGAATTTGTATCATCTTGGTGTATCATCTGAGAATATTCATTTCACTGGGTATATGTGAGGGTTTACCACTTTAATGAAGTGAAAGGGAGACACCATAAAATACCATGGTAGGTATAAAGATGCGATTATCAACTCAGTTAAAATTTGATTCAACTCACCAACATCCATCTAAAAGTGAAATAATCAGCAAACGAACACAGGTGATCATAGCCTTATAGTGTTGAGAAGATCCGGATTTAAAAGGCAACATGCAAGGATGAAACAGTGGCGCATTCACTATTGGCTTCATTGTCTAGTAACTAGACAATGAAGCCAAAAGTGAATGCGCCACTGTTTCATCGTTTGAAGGGGTCTTTCCGGGCAAACTTGACCTAGGTCAATGGCTAACTAGTAGTTAGCCATTGACCTTGGTCAAGTTTGCCAGGAAAGACCCCTTCAAAGTTCCCTTTATACAGATGAATAAAATCACTGAAAGACATACAATATGTAAGGAGAAGGTTGTGAAAAGAAATTTTAATCATTTTCTTTCCAGAGGAACAAATGGTATGCTTCAATGAAATACACTGAGAAACACATTGCTGTAGTGTTAAAAACAATGCCTTTTTTTTTTAATGGCACTGAAACATTTCATACATTCAGCTAAATGTTCGGATTTTATAATGCTAAACTTGAGATAAAAGCACAACTGATGTTTTACTGAAAATATCTATTTAATTTGCTAATGTAGTATGAGAGACAGTATAAACGAAAATATAGGTGTGCATTATTACTGTAGAAACATGAAACATAAGGAACAGACTCAATCTAAAAGGTTGAAATTTCAAATTAGTTTTCTAGAATTTTTATTTAAAAAAGTTCTCATACCTGCATTATAAAGATGTGTAAAACAGTGTTATTACACATACATGTATACACATATGTACATGTGCTATGTACACATTTTTACAGTTGAGTATCTTGGGAGAAAATGTGGAACATTCAAACACATAAAAGGTAGCTTGCTAAAAAAAACAATGTAATAATGCCAATTCATAAAATATCCTTGTTTCGGATTATTGCAATGAATTGCCAACATACCCCCCAAAATTTTAAATTTCTTTTCAAATTCCATTTCCCCCCAACCTAAAATATCAAACATATAAATGTGCCTAGTTTTGAATACAAATCTAGGCTGCCCTTTCTATAAAAAGTCAGGCTTCTAAGCAGTGAAACCACTACTGGTTCTCAACAGCAGCAAGAAGATGCTTTGAAAATCCCACTTTATGGCAAGTGGGGTGCCCCTTTAAGTATTAGGACTGACTATCTAAAGCGGACTATTCAGTTTTATTTGGAAGCTGATGTGTTTAAGGACCTTTTTATACCTCTCAGGGTGAAGTGAAATATTGACTTTTTATCTCAAGCCCAGTCATTGGCATTGCCAGTTCACTCACCTTCTTGCTGGTATCTGCAACAACATAATTCAGCAAGAACATCAAATTGCTCACGTTACAGTAAAGCAAGATTGCAATTAGTGGGGTTGATTCAGAGTTGAATAGACACTGTCCCCCTAACAACTATGGAGAGAAAAGAAGGCTGCCATGTTCTTACAAGCCTCCCACCAATAGTCTGCAGCATCTGCAAGCACGATGGACACTCCAGGAACAACTGTCCAAAGAAATTTAAAAATTGATCTGCCACCCAGATTCCTGGAATTAGTGGAAAGGCTGCAAGAGATTCTACGGTGACTTTTCTCTGACTGCTGCTAAGCAGCATAATCAAGAGAAGATACCAATTTTTCTTGAGGAATCAATTCATAATAAATTTGATAGAAACACCAGGCTGTACTTATTTAGGTCCTTGAGGAATGGGTTTGGCTTTTGGAACACTGACATTGATATATGTTTGACCTTTTATGATCAAGATAATGCTGAGCAACTAAACCATAAATAGATGAAAAAATTAGCAAAAAATACCAAAAACACCCAGGCTTAAAGAACATTTTTGCTACATCAACAGCCAAGGCCCAATCGTAAAATCTGAACACAGAGAGAGCAGTGGAGGAGGAAACATGGAACACAGGAAAGTGTGTACAACCGCTCCAAAAGAAATATGCGATGCTTAGCACCTTTCTCCTGATCTCAGAAAAAAGGCTCCCAGACGACTCCTGTCACGGGAGTCTTACTTGGCATCCCCAAGGGCTAGGCCTTGCTGCCCTCTATGACCGGGGTGGTCAACAAATTATTGCAAACAAAAAATAAAGAAAGGACGGACCAGCCTAGCGCATTATCCTCAGTAAGGCTTAAATTAATACAAGATAAAAAATGTCTACTCACAAACAAGTAATGTAAACCAGCATATCAGATACAAATGTTGAAGTCCATAGTAACACAGTCCACAGTCTTTGATAGGAGGATGGCTAACACGTTTCGAGGCTACGCCTCTTCCTCAGAGCCAAAGGACCCTATCTGGAGCACCAGTTAATAAAGAGTTAACCCTCGTCACACTTGCACACTTTTTCTCTTTTAAATCAACTTGAAGGTACTGCTGAATCTCTATTACACGTAGCTACTTGTACAGCTGCTCAAATCAAATGAGACAATATTTCTACCACAACTATACACAAAAAACAATTAAATTAAAAAACTTCACTGTATTATTCTCTATTAACCTCCACTTTTCTTCACATTTTTTAAATGAAAAAGGTTTTTAAATCTAACGTTTTTTAAATTAATTGTATTTTGTGTATAGTTATGGTAGAAATATTGTCTCATTTGATTTGACCAGCTGCATAAGTAGCTACGTGTAATAGAGATTCAGCAGTACCTTCAAGTTTATTTTAAAGAAAAAAGTGTGTAAGTGTGATGAGGATTAACAACTCCTCTGTGTACTGCACCTATGAGGGAGGAGCCCTCCTCAAGGCTCCACAGGCGAGCATCAATCACTTCTGCTATAATAACTGGTGGTCCAGATAGGGTCCTTTGACTCAGAGGAAGAGGTGTAGCCTCAAAACGCGTTAGCCATCCTCCTATCAAAGACTGTGGACTATTACTAAGGACTTCAAAATTTGTATCGGATATGCTGGTTTACATCACTTGTTTGTGAGTAGACATTTTTTATCTTGTATTAATTTAAGCCTCACTGAGGATAATGCCCTAGGCTGGTGCGCCCTTTCTTTGTTTTTTGTTTTCAGTAAGTGTGTACAACATGCTGGCTCAGTAAACACCTGGCTGTTGGCAACATATGCAGCAGTTGACCCTATAGTAAAATATCTAGGATATGTCAAATATTTTTGCAAAGCAATATGATTTTGGGGATGCATAGAGAGGCAGCCTCTCTTCCTAGGCTTACATCTCGATAGCCCTGTGCTTTTTTCAGCAGAGAAAGCTTCCCATCACACCGGTGCTACAAAAGATTTATGATATGGCATATTATTCCAAGCAGGATGGTGGATGGTTTGAACACTTCTATGATAATATAGAAGAGCCGAGAAGCCGGTTTCCATCCCTGCGAAAAAAAACAGACTGTGGGAGAACTCTGGATTGCATTTTCAACCTTCTATACAGAATTTGATTTTAAGAATAACGCAATTTGCATCACACAAAAAAATATTGTTAACACCACATTTAAAACATTGGACATTAAGTGCATTGCAACAGATCTCTTTGAATTCAACTGCAATATTGGAGCCAGAGTCTGTGAAAAAAACGTTTAATTTGATCATAAAGTCATTCAATAATGGAAGGAAGCTATTTGGGACCCCATTCTACGCACAACTTGGATGTGAAATTGAATATTTTGTCTAGTCAAAAGTTCTAACCGCTGCAGAACTGGTTCTCTCATCAGGAACCAGTTCTAACAGCTGCAGAACTGGGTACTGATGAGAGAAGATTGGGCATGACATCATTCATACAAATCAAGTCAGCTTTATCCCACAAATAGAAAATACCAGGGAAAATCAACCTCAATCCCTCATTTAGAACAGCTAGTTCCGATATGGGTCCTTTCACTTCTCAGTCTGTTCCTCCTCTCAGTGAACACAGCCCCCTGGTTTTACCAACATTAGATACCCAAACTGTTACTTTCCAGCCAGTTTCGTAATCTGATGATTAGAAGCATCTTACTCATCAGGGGAAGGGAGTTCAGAGGGGGGGGGGGGGGTGTGAGGATGACACACTGGAAGGTTATTCTAGCAGATTTCTTTTTCTGGTTGAGGGGAGTGATCAGTTAGTGAAAGCCATTTGTGCATCTGAACAGATTGTAGAGAATCAGCTGTCTCAGTCTGCACATAATGTGATGTACAAAGGTTTGCCGGAGGAAAAGGGCAGAACCTTTTCTGGCCCATAACTCTTTCATGGATATGATCCTCAGAGTGAAAGGAACAGGAAAATAAAAGGTTTCTTTCCAAGCCTCATACGCCGAGGTTCCCTTTTAGTTTGAAGAAAAAGATAAGTGTCCTAAATAAGACGCTCCACTATCCGAGGTCTTGAATGATTCTGACCGCTCTTTCAAGGATTTAGGATTAATTACCAGATGAAGAAGAAAGGTAGAGTCTTTATTGATCAAGGCTTGGGAAGCTCCTGCCTTTTCTCTGGGTTGGCCCTAGCATCCACCTGCCTGGACAGGAACCTTAAAGTTTGGGTTGGGTCTAGGTGAGCTACTTTCTTCTGACACTCCTATAGCTCAAATTCAGGAGGCTCTTCGGCTCGTATCCAAGTCGGTTGCATTTCTGGCGGATGCAGCAGTAGAAACGGTCAGCGCCACCGCTAAAGCACTCCTGAATTCTGCTCAATGTGCTATTTGTCTCAAGGCCTGGGAGGGAGACTTGTCTTCCAAATCCACACTTTGCGGTATCCCTTTTAAAGGCAATCACTGGTTTGGGTCTGGCCTTCAGACAATTTTGTGGCAATGGTTCCTTTTGGAGTTGTAGAGCAAGTCTCGGTTTGATTCCAAGAAATCCCAGTCAAAAAAGTGCTGGTCTTTTGACAAGAACATGCAAAAGGAGGAAGCTTATTCACTGCTCATGATCCCGTCCCTAAAAGTGACCAGTGACGTCAGGTCAGGGGTAGGAAGACTACTTTCAACGTTTTTTTTTTTTTTTTTTACAAAAAAAATGGGAACAGATGGGCTAAAGTCCATTTGTTTTACAGGTAGTCAAAGAAGGTGCAAGTTGGAATTTGCTTTTCCCCCCTGACTGGAATTTTTTGTGCAACAAAGCCTTCCATTTAGCATCTCAGGAAGCCATTATTCCAGTTCCATCAGAGCAGAAGTTTCAGGGTTTTTACTCTCAGAACATGCACAGGCAAATACAGGATGACCATTAAATCAAGGAAGTTAAACATCTTTATGGTCTTCCTGGATCTGAGGGTGCATATCTCCATGTGCCCATTCAATCTTATCAGAAATATATGGTTTGTAATACACTCGGAGCAGGGGTTGCAGCATCCGCAATTCTGAGTGCTCCCTCTGGGTAGCACCCAGGATATTCACAAAAGTACTGCCAGAGCCCTTTACCACTGGTCGTCTTCTGGGCATTGCAAAAATCCCTTACTTGGAAGAATTTTTTTATCTTCTCAAAAAAAGGAGAGGTTAAGCTTGATTTGGAGGTAAACCTAAACTAGGTTGGTTAATCAATCGGGACAAGTCAGGCTTGATTCCAGCTCAGTCGATAGAGTTCCTGGGTTACAGGGTAGACTACTTACCAGAGAATATTCCTCACAGAGGCAAAAATTCAAAGGTTGGTCACCTCAAAAAAGAATCACAAATGAGTGGCAGGACTCTCTGAGGCAGATTATGTCAATTCTAG
Source organism: Pelophylax lessonae (assembly GCF_965119305.1). Taxonomy (NCBI): domain Eukaryota; kingdom Metazoa; phylum Chordata; class Amphibia; order Anura; family Ranidae; genus Pelophylax; species Pelophylax lessonae. The sequence goes on from NC_138770.1 coordinate 355,006,096, forward strand.
GACTGATGACAACAGCCATACTGGGGATAATCTGGGATCAGCTACACTCCAGAAACCTGCAGGCCTTTTTAATAGCTTCCTGGGATCACAAACAGGAGACCCTGGATATGGTGGTCAGTCTCCCAGGAGGATTTACTGCAGGGATCCTCAAACTACGGCCCTCCAGCTGTAGGAACTACACATCCCATGAGGCATTGTAAAGCTCTGACATGACTAGGCATGATGGAAATTCTAGTTCCTGAACAACTGGAGGGCCATGATTTGAAGACCCCGATTTACTGGGTCTCAATTGGAGGACCAACTCGCAGAAGCAAATCTAGATTTACTGAGAGCAGTTCACTTCAGGGTCTCAGACAACATTTTGGCAGACTCTCTTAGCCTGAATCCAGTAAGACAAAAGAATGGGAGCTAAATTCATTAAGTATTTAGACCCCATTCACTTTTTCAACTTTGTAACGTTGCAGCCTGATACTGGTTTAAAGTGCAAGTTCACATTTACAGAAAATATGTAAGGTGCCCTTATACTGGACTCCCTTCCCCCCGGTCTCGCCGTACTGTAGTCCCACTGTCAGGGACCAGAATGCCGCTTCACAGTTCTGGTGATTTAAAATCCTCCTGGCTCTCTCTCTGCGCTGACAGGATAGGCTAGACTGATTCTGATTGGTCAGCTTCATCCATGTGACTTCAAATCCCCGGACCGGTGAATCGGCGTTACGGTCCCTGATAGAGCAGGATCGTGGGACTACAGTACAGCGGGACTGGCGGGTGGGGAGGGTGTCTAGTGTAAGGTCAATACAGATTTTATTACTTTACATTTTTATTTTCATTAACCAATTCAGGACCAAGCCTATTTCTGACTTGTTGTTTACAAGTTAAAATCAGTATTTTTTGCTAAAAATTACTTAGAACCCCCAAACATTATATATTTCTAGCAAAGACTATGGAGAATAAAATGGCAAGTTGTTGCAATATTTTGTCACATGGTATTTGCGCAGCGGTCTTTCAAACGCAATTTATTTGGAAAAAATATACTTAAAAAAACTAAAATGTAAAAAAGTACCCAATTTTTTTGTATACTGTGAAAGATGTCACGCCGAGTAAATAGATACCCAACATGTCACAGTTTAAAATTGAACACACTCGTTGAATGGTGACAAACTATGGTACTTAAAAAATCTCCATAGGCGACGCTTTAAAAAATTGTAACGGTGTGTTGCTAGAGATACCTGATGATTTTATAGCAAATGTTTTTGTTAAGATTCTGTGTTTAGAAGCTACCGTATTCTCTACCCCGTCCCAGCCCCCACACCACCACCATTGATATGCAAATAAACCAGTCCGATTGGTTTAGGAACTAAGCAGTAAGGGGAAGTGGTGTTTAGGACTATTGAAACAAGCATGTGTTCAGACTTTAAAGGAGAGTTGTTTTTAGAACACAAAAAGGAACAGGTCTGCTTTTGGCTTGTTCTGAGGATTTTGGAGAAAGCAGTCCATCTCCATAATAGGTTGAGTAACTGTTAAGGATATTTATTGCATACACATTTGTACATGCTTATTTGAAGATAATTAGCTTGTGCATGCTGTAGGCATATTTTTGTAACTATGACTTGTATGATGTGAATGATGTATATAGGGAAAAAAGCATTGAGGAAAGTTTGGCCCCTACGAGAAGTAGAAATGTATGAATTGTAATTATGGGATTAACAGGTGGATTGTACAGTGCCTTGCGAAAGTCTTCAGCCCCCTTGAACTTTTCGACCTTTTGCCACATTTCAGGCTTCAAACAAAGATAAAACTAATTTTTTGTGAAGAATCAACAAGTGGGACACAATCATGAAGTGGAAAGAAATTTATTGGATATTTCAAACTTAAATAAAAAACGAAAAAACTGGGCGTGCAAACTTATTCAGCCCCCTTAAATGAATACTTTGTAGCGCCACCTTTTGCTGCGATTACAGCTATAAGTCGCTTGGGGTATGCCTCTTTGCACATCGAGAGACTGAAATTTTTGCCCATTCCTCCTTTCAAAACAGCTCGAGCTCAGTGAGGTTGGATGGAGAGCATTTGTGAACAGCAGTTTTCAGTTCTTTCCACAGATTCTCGATTGGATTCAGGTCTGGACTTTGACTTGGCCATTCTAACACCTGGATATGTTTATTTGTGAACCATTCCATTGTAGATTTTGCTTTATGTTTTGGATCATTGTCTTGTTGGAAGACAAATCTCCGTCCCAGTCTCAGGTCTTTTGCAGACTCCATCAGGTTTTCTTCCAGAATGGTCCTGTATTTGGCTCCATCCATCTTCCCATCAATTTTAACCATCTTCCCTGTCCCTGCTGAAGAAAACCATGACCAAACCATGATGCTGCCACCACCATGTTTGACAGTGGGGATGGTGTGTTCAGGGTGATGAGCTGTGTTGCTTTTACGCCAAACATAACGTTTTACATTGTTGCCAAAAAGTTCGATTTTGGTTTCATCTGACCAGAGCACCTTCTTCCACATGTTTGGTGTGTCTCCCAGGTGGCTTGTGGCAAACTTTAAACAACACTTTTTATGGATATCTTTAAGAAATGGCTTTCTTCTTGCCACTCTTCCATAAAGGCCAGATTTGTGCAGTATACGACTGATTGTTGTCCTATGGCCAGAGTCTCCCACCTCAGCTGTAGATCTCTGAAGTTCATCCAGAGTGATCATGGGCCTCTTGGCTGCATCTCTGATCAGTCTTCTTGTATGAGCTGAAAGTTTAGAGGGACGGCCAGGTCTTCGTAGATTTGCAGTGGTCCGATACTCCTTCCATTTCAATATTATAGCTTACACAGTGTTCCTTGGGATGTTTAAAGCTTGGAAAATATTTTTGTATCCAAATCCGGATTTAAACTTCTCCACAACAGTATCTCGGACTTGCCTGGTGTGTTCCTTGTTCTTCATGATGCTCTCTGCGCTTTAATTGGCCCTCTGAGTCTATCACAGTGCAGGTGCATTTATACGGAGACTTGATTACACACAGGTTGATTCTATTTATCATCATTAGTGATTTAGGTCAACATTGGATCATTCAGAGATCCTCACTGAACTTCTGGAGAGAGTTTGCTGCACTGAAAGTAAAGGGGCTAAATAATTTTGCACGCCCAATTTTTCAGTTTTTTATTTGTTAAAGTTTGAAATATCCAATAAATTTCATTCCACTTCATGATTGTGTCCCACTTGTTGATTCTTTACAAAAACATTACAGTTTTATATCTTTACGTTTGAAGCCTGAAATGTGGCAAAAGGTCGCAAAGTTCAAGGGGGCCGAATACTTTCGCAAGGCACTATCATTTGTGGATATTTTTAACCGATTCATGTTCCCATACATGTGTAATAATATCTCAAACCCACAGGTGGTTTAGGGAGCTTTTAATGTTGTGTATTTAAAGATGGCTTCCACATATGCAATTGACCTTGTTGTACTGCGGGGAAGTGCAACCATGTGTTGATGACCTCACTCACAAAATGACCTGTGAGTGGTCAAGAGGAATGATTACATCCTGTGGGTGGTATACAGGACTATATAAAAAGAGTCCATAGCATGAGGAATAGTCTTTTTTTGGAAATGTGGAAAGACCAAGCAAGCAGCCAGGATTTATTATTGATCTGTTCCTCCAGCTAGCCAGTGTAAGCTGTTGACATTCAACTACCAGAGCTAAGTATTATTTGATATTTTGGGATTAGGAGCATATGTTTAAGTTGTGGTATTTTGTGTAAAGTTTATGGTAACGTTCAACTGCAAGAAGCTGTGTGTATTTTGATGTCCAGTAAAGTTTTGTTTTATGCTTTTTATCAAAACTGCTCTAGGTGTCTGTTCATTTTAAATATTTACTAGATTTTTTTGGTGGCTGTCTAGTATACCTTCATTATAAATGTTGTTGTTCCCACATTTGATACAAAATGGTAACCAGTTTAGAGTTACAGAGGAGGTCTTTTGCTAGAATTACTGCTCTCGCGCAGACGATCGCGATACCACATGTGTGATTTGAACACAGTGTACATTTGCAGGCGCAACTTGCACATGCATTTTCTTTGGAGCGCGAGCACGCGGGGAATTTTTTAATTTTTTTCCTATTTTTTTTATTTTATATTTTTTCACTGTTCCTTAACCACTTTACCACCGGAGGATTTTGCTGTCTTACGTGCAGGCCACTTTTTGCGATTCGGCACTGTGCGACTTTAACTGACAACTGCGCGGTCATGCTACGCCGTACCCAAACGAAATTTACGTTCCTTTTTTTTTCCCCACAAACAGAGCTTTCTTTTGGTGGTATTTGATCACCTGTGCGATGTTTATTTTTTGCGCTATAAACAAAAAAAGAGCGTAAATTTTTAAAAAAAAAAAACAATATTTTTCACATTTTTTTAATTGAAATTCCACCCCAAAAAAATGTAAAAATCAAAATTTTTTTAAATTTTTGGCCAATTTGTTTTCTGCTACATATTTTTGGTAAAAAAAAAAAATCGCAATAAGTATATTTTGATTGGTTTGCGCAAAAGTTATTGCGTTTACTAACTAAGGGAAAGATTTCTGTCATTTTTGGTGTTTTTTTTTTTAACGAGTAATAGCGGCGATCTGCGTTTTTTTTTTTTTGCGGGACAGCGACATTTTTGGAACTTTTGGGGGTACCAGTGACAATACTACAGTAATCAGTGCTATAAATATGCACTGTTACTGTAAAAATGACACTGGCAGGGAAGGGGTTACTTTTATTGGAGAGGGAGGGGTTAATGTATGCCTGGTGCTTACTGACATGTGTGGGGGGAGGTGACTGAGTGGCACAGGGACAGATCACATGTTCAGCTATGCTGAACCCTGCAATCTGTCACTGCCTGTTACTTAGGAGATCCGCCCGCTTTGTTTACACAAGCGGGCGGATCTCCACATTCGATTCCCCGACGATCGGGGAAGAGCAGCGGCAATCGCCGCTGCTCCTCCCCTGGCCCGACTGCTGTGACTGAACACAGCGGGAGCGCGCCGCCCACAAGGGGAGGAGTCCAGCGTCGTAGGTCTACGGCGCTGGACGATAACGAGCCACATTGCTGCAGTAGCAGCAATGTGAGCAGACGGCAAGTGGTTAAAAAAAAAAAAAATCTGATCACTTATTTCTGTCACAAGGAATGTAAACATCCCTTGTGGCAGTAATAGGCAGTGACAGGTATTCTTTATGGAGGGATCTGGGGAATAAAAGACCCCAAATCCCTCCTTTCCCCTTAAAAGTGTTCAAAACGCCAAAATCGCAATTTTTGAATACTGACTTTTTTTAAAATCAGTGCAATTGGCAGTCTGAGTAAACCAGAAGTGAAGTCGTGACGTCGCCTTCGGGTTACTTCATCGGAGACCCGATCGAGGCCGAATCCAGCTTAGTTTGGGACTTGCGCCAGCTGGTCGCTCGAGTCTCCTGGTGGGACGGGAGACGCAGGCAAAGCAGCAGAAGGTGGCGGGGGGGATGTCCCCTCCCACTCCCTGTGATTACGGGCCGAGCAGCTGCTGAGCCGCATCAGTTATTAGAAAGCCAACTGCCGGCTCTAAAAAACGGTACTGGGGTGATGCCTCTAGCTGCAGGCATCACCCAGGTGCAACCACTTCTTCAGGTTAAGGTATAGGTATGTTGATTTGCGGGAAGTAGTTAATTTACACTCAGTACCCCATAGCAACAACACGAAAACTGAATTTTAGAAATGTTTACAAATGTATGAAAAAGGAAAAACTGAAATATCACATTGACATAAGTATTCAGACCCTTTGCAGCAAGAATTGAAATCTAGCTCAGGTGCCTCCTATTTCTCTTGTCTTTGAGATGTTTCTACACCTCGATTGTCATCCAGCTGTGATAAATTAAGTAACTTGATTGGGCATGATTTGAAAAGGCACACTTATCTATAAAAGGCATTACAGTGGCCAATATCTATTGTATCAGAGCAAAAGCTACAAGGTCAAAAAGGAACTGCCTGCAGAGCTCAAAGACAGGATTATTGAAAGGCACAGACCTGGGGAAGGCTACAAAAAAAAAAAAAAATCTGCTGCACTGAAGGCTCGCAAAGGACAGTGGCCTACATAACATATTTAGGCCCGCTTGGAGTTTGCAAAAAAGCGACTGAAGGACTGAGTGACGAACCATAGTCTGGTCTGACTAAACCAAGGTTAAACTGTTTGGCCTCAATTCTAAATGTTGTGCCTGAAAGAAACCAGCCACCGCTCATCACCTGCCCAATACCATCCCAACAGTGAAGCATGTTGGTGGCAGTATCATGCTGAGGGGGGTATTTATCAGCAACAGGGACTGGGAGACTAGTCCGGGTTGAAGGAAAGCTTAATGAGTACAGCAAAGCACTCTGTAAAGTACAGAGATATCCTCAATGAAACCTGTTCCACTGCGCTCAGGACCTCAGACGGGCCAAAGGTTTACCTTCCAACACTACAACAATCCTAAGCACACAGCCAAGACAACACAAGAGTGGCTAAGGGACAACTCTGAATGTCCTAGAGTGGTCCAGCCACAGCCTTGACTTTAACCCTATTGAACATCTCAGGAGAGATCTGTAAATGGTGGCCAACCAAACGGTCCCCATTCAACCTACCTGAGCTTGAGAGGATTTAAATGGGACATAACCCCCCAATCCAGGTGTGCAAAGCTTGCTGTGTCATACTCAAAAAGACTTGAGGCTGGATGCTTTACCAAAGTACTGAGTAAGGGGTCTGAATGATTAAGTACATGATATTTTAGTTTTCTTTTTAATAAATTCACAGACATTTCTAAAATGTTGTTTTCACTTTGTCATTATGGGGTACTAAGTGTAGACTGAGACGGGGCTCTGTACTGCACAAATAGAGAGTCTGACTTTTTGAAAGACTCCATAGCTGCCAGGTACAACCTAATTGCCCAGACCACATCCAAGGCATGCAAGGCCATTTTCTACAGATGTTTAGGCCTGGGACACAGGGAAGGCAACACATCTTCATTTAAATGAAAGTCAGAGACCACCTTAGGAAGGAATGACGCACCCCGTCCCCCATCGCCAGGAGCGCCCTGCCCCCACCCCAGGCCAGTGACCAAACCACCAAAATGTATGTGGGGGGGGGGGGGCAGGCTGAGGGACTCAGGAAAAACAGGGAAGGGGGGTGCCTGTGGGAAGGAGGGGATCCCGGAGGTGTGACTGTCCCAAGGAGGGGCCCATGTCCACCCGAAAACCCCTCAGGGGCAGAGGGGGGAAAGCTACTCCCCATACTGGGGAACCAGGTGGGCACAGCTCCAGATAGCTCCTCCTCTCCATCGAAATGGGGGGGGGGCTGTAGAAAGCTGCAACTCAGGCCGAGGCCAGGTCGTATGCGACCTTGTGAGACTTTAACTCGCAGGGCCAGCCCCCGTGCGGTGGGGCTACGTCGTGGCCGAACTAGCACGGAGCAGAGGCCTGCGCACGCTCGCTAGCCAGCCAGACTGGGATGGCCACTGAATCTAGATTATCCCAGCCCGTCGCCCAGTCCGGCAGTTGATAGATCTCACAGGAAAAATCCAGGAGAAAATTTTTGATCTAAAAGATTTTGCCAGGAGCAAAGATCCCAGCAAGGAACTAGGTCCTGACTAGGCAGGGAAAGGGAGTATATCCCCTGGCACTGCCCATGAGTGTAGCCAGAAGTTTTTTTCTGCCTAGTGTCCTACTCCTGTAGAGGCAGTATTACCCAGTGTTCAAGAATGACAGGAGCTGTGTCCGTCAATGAACAAAAGAGAACAATTTTAATTTGTATTAGGCTGCAACAAAAAAAAATAAAAAAATTTAAGGGGGTCTGAATATTGCAATACAGTCTGTTCGCCTTCAGGAAGAACAAGGTGGCCAGGAATCATTTTGCGTTGGAAAAGGAAAAGCACTGACTCTAAATTGGAATTTCAAGCTAGCTTTTGCCCCCCCCCCCCCCCCCCCAAGTACTGATTCTTCAGCAGGTGATCAGGAAGATGATGTTGGAATCCTGCCAGGTCACTCTCATAGCCCCATATTGGACATGGAGGAGCTGGTTTTCAGCCCTAACGTCCCTGTTGACCTCCCCTCAGACACTTTCAGACTGTCCAGATCTGCTGTTCCAGGGTCCAGTTCTCCACCCCAATCCTCGCCTCTTATTTGACGGTCTGGCCTTAGGAAAATCCTCAGGGCCAAGGGGTGCTCAGAGAAAGAGATTGAAGCATCAGGGAGATCTATTCCAAGGTGTGAAAGACCTTTTACTCCTAGAGAGCAGGATTTGGAAGGTCAGAGACCTATTTCTACAGTTTTGGAATTTTTGCAGGCGAGGGTGGATAAAAAGGTTAGCAACTAGCACTTTAAAGGCTCAGGTGGTTGCTTTGTCTGTTTTTCTAGGTCTTAGATTAGTGGAAGATCCTCTAGTTAAGAGATTTAATTTGGCAATGCAGAGGAGGCACTGCCAAGGTTATTAAAGAGGTGGCTCCTTGAGATTAGTCCCTGGTTTTAAATGTTCTGATGAAGAAACGGTTTGAGCCCTCATCCACTTATTCCCTAAGTTTTTACGCTGAGATTTTTGATAGCAAAAAATTCGGCCAGAAGGGTGGGAGACTTGAGGTCTTTACAGTAAGGATCCTTTATTGGTTTAGGGAGTTTGGATCATCCCTAAGGATTATCCTATGTACCTTCCTAAAGTATTGTCAGATTTGCACTGTTTCCCGGAGGTAGTTATTCCCTCCCTTTTGAAGTTCCCCCAGAAATGAGAAAGAGGAACAATTCAGTTTTTTGGACCAAAGGAAATGCCTGCTTAAATATCTGGAAGTTTCCAGAGATTTTAGGAGATCCAGTCATCTCTAGATTAGTTTCAGTGGTCCAAACAAGGGTATTTCTGCTTCCAAGGGCTCTATCACCAGATGGATACGTGAAACTATCTTATTTTTGTACAAGAGCTTGGACCAAGGGCCTCCTTCCAGGGTGCATATGCATTCGACTAGAGCTATGGCAGCTCATGGGCAAAGAGAGCAAGTGCCTTATGGAAAGACATTGAGAGCAGCAGTCTGGTACACTAACCACGCTTTTGTGAAACATTATCGTGTGGAACTGCTTTCCAGCCAGGATCTGGCCTATGGAAGAAAAGTTCTGTAAGCTGTGTTCCCTCCCTGATATAGGAGTATTATTTTTTTAACTTTCTCACCATGTCTATTAGTGTATGGCTATGATGATCTGTTTATTTTTGGATATCTAGTTTTCTCCCCTCCTGCACATTGGGAGCGGTTCTTCTTTTTGGCCAACAACTGAGGATGAGCAGGCGGGAGGTGCGTTTTAACGGTTTCTGGATTTGTGTTCCCTGTAGAGGGCGGAGCCGGTTACCTTTCATGAAGCTGTACTGGAAGACACTGTTTCCAGTAAATCGGACTTTGGTTTTCTGCAATACGTCCTGGATCACACAGGCCAAGGAACCCACATGTTATCCTGGATATAAACCCTTTACTCCACCCTTCAAGTGGCAGTAGAGATTAAGGAAATCCAATCTGATTACTTCACTCTAACCTATGACACCCCATAGTTACCCCTTGTTCGTTGTTCACAGGGCAAATGAGAATCTCAAAGGTCTGTCATTCCCATATGCACAACATAAGGTAGCATAAACAGACAACTTCCTTCCTTGTTCAACTTTAAAATGCCATACAAAAAAAAAAAAAAAAAAAATCAGAGGTCCTCAACATACCCATCAAGGTACAATAACTCTATTGAAGAGAGGTTTCTTATTTTGCAGGATGCAAGACTGCCTCCAAAATCTTGGAACGTTACTCATTTCTGACCCTAGAAAACTGTATGCAAGATCTGACACAATTTCCATTTATGATTGTGCACCCTGCATTGTTTTTACATGTTATGAATTTGGTAAGTATGCATTTGTCTGTAACATTGTACAAAGATGTGTCCAAAGTAAAAAGAAAAAAAAAAAAAAAAACTGTGGGTTTAACCAATAAAAAAACAAAACAAACAAACAACAAATATACAAACAAGCAAGTGGGTCTTGTATCACACCAGAGAGAGTCCATGACAGACTAGATTTAGCCTTTATAAAGAAAAAGGAGTAAAACAATAATGGCAATAACCAGTGCTTCTAAACCTCACATTTGCTGGAAAAAAAGAAAATAAAAAATGACATTTTTTTTTTTTCACCTAAATGTCGCAGTTACATTTTTTTTTTTTTTACATATATTTTAAAACTTCTTTTAAAACAACCCTGCCACTGCATTTTTTAATAAAAGTACCAAAATGGGATTAAGTGAGCACAGCTTACAATATCTCAAAAGCAATATACAAGTTGTTTTGTATGTCTTATATACACAAAGATTGTGCGCTTATTCTGACAGGCAGAAATCATAGGCTTTAACTGCATTGAGTTTCAGTCTTTGGCACACTAATCTGAACTATTGATTGGTACTAGAATCAAGGTCTGCAAAATTAGACACAAATGAAATATTTTCCAATGTGGATATATAAGTATATATAATTATATACCTGCTTACGTATATATAGGATATTTCACTGCCTATGTAAAAGATAATGTACAAGGGTCTGGGATTAAAATTGGGTATTTTTTCCCCCTGCAGAAGTTAACATTTGGTAGCATATTTGTCCTTGCTCATATTTCTCAGCTAGCTATCAAAGTCAAGAAATGTTCCCAAACAGATGCCATTTTTGCATTTAGTATAATGTACCAATATTATTTTGTTAAAGGCTTCCTTAGTCTGAGGACTACATATACTGAAATGCTTAAACCTAATCCATAGGCAATAAAGATCAAACACTTAAAAACACCAACCCAATGAAAAATTTCTTTCCTTCCCCTGGAAGGGTTTCCAATTTTTTTTATAGCAGCACAAAAGTAGAACTTAAGTAGAGCTGCCTTCGGGTACATTTTTACCAGCCTATTAAATTGGCTTTAGCTTTCTCTGTTAGTTTTCGTACCCTTCCTCTGCTTGAGGTTCCGAAAGTCAAAGAAGTGTCTTCAAACAGCAGCTGCCTTTGTTCCTCCTCAGAGTCCTCTTCATTATAAAATGCAGTTCTCCTGCCCTGATTTCTAGTTCTCATTTGGGATTCAGAATGATTAAGATCCTCAGTTGTCTCTCTGGATACCTCCATAGGTTCCTCAACTTTTTTACATTTACTTCTTGTCTGTATTTTGACAAGTTCTTGTTTTGAATTTTCTGGCACTGTCTGTGTTGGTAATGACTGTAGTGGTTGAGGAGGAGGAGGAGCAGCAGCGTTAATCTCTGTATGCTCAATTCTTATTTTTGGTTTTCTACCCCTCCGTTTTTTTGGTACCTCATTCTCATTCTTAACTTTTAGCTCTGCATGAGAGTTACAGCTGGATGATGTCGGCAGCTCCTTTTCCATGGGGGTAACAGGTCTGACCTGTTTGTTTTGAGGTTTGACCTGGGGTACAATTTGCTGTTGATCATCGTTCCTGGGATATTTTGGCTTCCTCCCCCTTTTCTTTGGAACCACTTGAACGCTATGTTTTGGGTCACTGTTAATAGGGTTGTTGTTGAGAACCATCTTCGGTTTGCGGCCAGGGGGGCGACCTCTCACACCTGGCTTCTTGACCTGGCTGCTGTGCCCATTAACTTGAACACGTACTGGTAACGCACCTTCATTTCTTTCAGCTGCAACACAGTGTAAAATATAAATTAAAGGCTTTGGCGTTTTGGAAAACCATCCATTAAAAGAAACATGTAGGTAAAAAGGTACCAGGCACTATTACAATTTCATTTAAATCTGTCATGCACCTTGGTTTCAGATATCGGAATTAGATTTCGTATGCAGTTGAAGTCCACAATCCTCAGTGATGAAGGAATTCAGGTTACATAGTTCATAAGGTTGAATAAAGACTTCATTTAGTTCAACCTGTGTGTGTGTTTGTGTATGCCACCACTATTTTCCATATACTTGTACATTGCATTTACTATGAAAACACATCTAAAAATAAGCTTTTTGTAAGATCTTACCACAAAATCTTTCTCTGATGTCCATCGACAGACGCAGCCTCATCTCCATGAGCTGAGTGGGTTTATGCTCCTCCCATCAGTAGTCGTCTAGGCAGGAAAAATTTAACACACACGCCCAGGGGGCTGTCCCTCTAGGCATAAAACCCCACTGCACAACCCAGCACATCAGTTTAGTTTAAAAGCAGTGAAGACAACAGAGCCAACCCCAAACAGAGGGGCGGTGCTGCGTCTGTTGATGGACATCAGAGAAAAGGATTTTACGGTAAGATCTTACAAAAATCGTATTTTCTCTATCGTCCATCGACAAATGTAGCCTCATTTCCATGAGCTGAGTGGGACGTCCCAAACAGTATAGGCATGAGAGGTGGGAAAACGCAACTAGACAGTAAAGTCAACTCCAAAAGGCTAAACAACCCGGCAACATGGAGCTCAACCAAACAACAGGAGCTCACCCAAATAAAAGACCCCAAAGAGAAGTACAAAGAAACATTCTCTTATAAAACAGCAGGCTGCAAAACCTTGCGGCCAAAAGAGGCATCCGAAGAAGCCAACAAATCCACCTTGTAAAATTTGGTAAAGGTGTGCACAGACGACCAAGTTGTACGACAAACTTGTACAACAGAGGCCTGATGACGAAAAGCCCAAGAGGCACTCAGCACTATAGTAGAATGCGCCTTCACAGGTAAAGGAGGAACCTGACCCATGATCGAATAAGCCTGAACAACCGTCTGCCTGATCCATCTCAAAATGATCGCAGCCAAACCTTTGCGAGGACCGTCCGGAAGGACAAAAAGTCTGACTTCCTGAAGGACTCAGTAACCACCAGATAAACCCTTATCGCCCGAACGACATTCAGAGAGTGATAAGCAACTTCTTTGTGATGTTTAGGCTTAGGACATAAGGAAGGCAACACAATTCAGGTGAAAATCCGACACCACCTTAGGAAGAAAGGACGGAATAGGTCGGAGGACCACTTTATCCTTGTGAACCACCATTTAAGGCGGACAGGAAAACGCCGCCAACTCAGAGACACTGCGGGCAGAAGTGATAGCCACCAGGAAGGCAACCTTCTGTGAGAAATCTCCCTAATATTCTCAAGAGGAGGCTTTTGAAGAACAAACAAAACCAGATTAAGATCCCACGCGGTAAACGGGATCCTACTCGGAGGGGCCAAATGACGCACTACCTGAATCAAGGTGCGAATCAAACTATGAGCAGCCAACGGACGTTGGAAGTAAATAGCCAGGGCCGAAACCTGGCCCTTGATAGCACCCAAAGCCAAGCTCTGCTCAACCCCTTTTTGTAAAAAGGCCAAAACCCTAGCTATAGAAAACGAGAGGGTGCAGCTGCAGTGATTCACACCAAGAAATGTACGATTTCCACATACAATGATAGATCTTCCTAGATGTCGACTTCCTGGCCCTTAAAAGGGTAGGGATCACCGAATCAGAAAGACCTCTATCCCTCAACACCTTGCTTTCAACAGCCAAGCCGTTAAAGCCAGCAACCGTAAAGCAGGATGGAAGATCAGTCCTTGAGATAGTAGATCCTCCCCCAAAGGGGTAGGCCGTGGAGGATCCACGACCATTTTTATCAGCTCTGCGTACCAAGAGCACCGAGGCCAGTCTGGTGCCACCCGAATGACCAGAATGCCTTCCCTCGCCACCCTGCAAAGAAACCTTGACAGAATGAGCAGAGGAAAGGCATAGATCAGGCAATACTCCAAGGAGTCACCAGAGTGTCTGTGGCGTCGGCCAGAGGACCCTGAGACCTGGCCACAAACCTCTGAACTTTCCTGTTGAGGTGAGACACAAACAGATCCACGTCCGGGGTCCCCCACCGCACATCCAGGAGACTAAACAACTCCGGATGTAGGGACCACTCCCCCCGACCCAACACCTGATGACTCCGGTAATCCGCTTGCCAATTCTCCACACCCAGGATGTGGTCTGCGAAAGAGCCGGAACATTGTGTTCCGCCCATACCAGAATCTCAGCCACCTCTTTGGCCTCCAGGGCACTCCTGGTGACCCCTTGATGATTATGTAAGCCACGGCCGTGGCATTGTCCGACTGGACCTGAACCGGAGAGCCGTGTAGCCAACTCATCCAGTTAAGCAGGCAGAGCTTGATCGCTCTCAGTTCCAGAATATTGATTGGCAAGGAAGACTCTTCCGATGCCCAAATTCCCTGAGCACAGAGCTAGCACTCCACCCCAGCCTGATGGACCACCGTCCAAAACACCGGCAGGAAGGACTTGCCATGGCACAGGACAGGTGACTGGATCCACCAAGAGAGCCAACTTCGTGAGATGGCTCAACCAAATCTTCTGGTCCAATGACCGAGGATCTTGGTTTCATTTTGGCAATCTCTTTCTGCAGCAGTCTCGTGTGAGACTGAACAAATGGGACTGCTTCGAAGGTCGGGACCATCAGACCCAGAGTCCTCATGCAAGCCCGCAAGGAGAACTGATCGGCCTCCATCAGCAATTGGACCGCCACTTGCAACTTCTGAAGCTTGTCCAAGGGAAGAAAGACCCTCACCAGAGCAGAGTCGAGAATCAGCCCCAGATAGGTGACCCGCACAGACAGAGTCAGGGCAAATTTGGTGACATTGATCGTCCCCCCAAAGTCCTGAATGGTACGAATGGTGATGGAGAGGTTTTCTAGCAGATCCAAATGGGAAACTGCAACAGGAGATCGTCCAGATACCCCATAATGGAGATACCGCGTTGACGCAACAAGGCCAGCACAGGGGCTAGGACATTGGAAAAAACTCAGAGCCGAGGCAAGACCAAAGGGTAACGCCACAAATTGAACGTGTTCCTCTGCCACCGCAAAGGGGAGGAATCGATGATGTCCCTCAAATGTGGAAACGTGAAGATACGCATCTTTGAGATCAATGGAAGCCAGAAAATCCCATGATTCAAAAGATGCCAGCACCGTCCGAATAGACTCCATTCGGAATTCCTGCACTCGCACAAAGCGGTTCAGAGCCTTAAGGTCCAGGATTGGACACACCTTGCCCTACTTTTTGAGCACGGTGAAAAGGTTTGAATAGAAACCTTGAGAGCATTCCTGTAGAGGAACTGGCACAACCACCCCTTGAGCCAGGAGATCTCGCAGTGCCTCCCGCAGATCCTTCAAACGCTCCAGAGCCAGGTGAAGATTGGACTGAAAAAACTTGTCCCCTGGCCGGGACCAGAATTTGATCTTGTACCCGTAGCAAACCAGTCCTGAAAGAAGCGCAGACGTCCCCCCCCACCCCTGAGACGGGTGAGGGCGCCCCTTCATGCTGAAGAGGACTTGTCTGCAGCACCGCACTGACCGGCCTTGGACTTGCCACAGGGTTTCTTAGCACCTCTAGAAGTTCTGAACGGCGTACCTTTTTCTTGTGCCCCGGAAGCACGAAAAAAAACACATTTATGAGCAAATAAGAAGGGACCCCGCTTAGGACGGGGTGTCTTACCCTTGGGGGATTGAGGAAGAGTACTCCTCCTGCCAGTCAGGCCCTTGATCAACTCATCCAATGAGTCGCCAAACAACCTGTCTCCCAGAAAGGGGAGATCAGCTAAGGCTTTTTTTAGAAGCTTGGTCAGCTGACCAGCTCTTCAACCAGACCATGCGTCTTAAAACAATGCCCACTGCCGAGACCCTGGCCACCAGGCGAGCCGCATCCATAGACGTATCACACAGGAACACCAGAGCCTGGATCACCTGGTCCAACAGTTCCGGAGGAACAGTCTCGGGGGTCCAAAGACTCCCTGGCAAACCCCTAATTAATTTCCGTCACCGTCTGTGAGACTAGCACAGACACAAAAAACGGTTTCAAAATAGAACCCGCCAGCACGTGAAGATGGCGGGAAAGGGATTCCACCCGCCTGTCCACCGAATCCGTGAAAACTGGGGAATCCTCCACAGGCACAAGAGTAGATTTGTTTAATCTGGAAAATGGATGGTCCACTTTAGGTAGGACCATCCAAAGGTTGGAAACCTTTTCAGCAAAAAGGATCCTGGTGTTTAAAGCGTTTTGGCACCACTAACACATGCTTAACGTGCCGCCATTAGTCATTCACAATATTGAGAAAATTGTCGGGACAAGAGAAAAGCTTTTGGAGACCTCTGGGAGCCAAAAGTCACCCGTGTGTCTGCCGGCGTGGGCTCATCAGCCAATTTTAAAGTATCCCGCACTGAAATAATCAGGGCTTCCACCAAAGCGCGTTCCCGTGCAGCAGCTGAAGACGACAGGTCCTCTTCACCATCTGACTGCGAGGACAGCGACCCCTAAGGAAGGGGAGCATCCGGGGCAACCACATCAGCCTTTGAAGCAGAGGACACCTCCACAGATGGGGAAGGCAGCGGCTGCTTACGGCTATGAACCTTTTTTATGACTAAATCAACTTTAGTCGCCAGGCTTTCCAGGGCAGCTGAAATCACGGCCAGCGACTGTGATCCGGACTGTCCGGGAGTCGCACAGAGTGGATCTGAGGGTGAAATTCCAGTTTGGGATTCCATAGTGCAAATTGCAAAGAAAGGAGTACTATAGCTTTAAGAACGCCGATCGCAGTAGCCACCACCGATCGCAGCAGTCTGCAGGGAGCCCCTTTAAACCAAACTGATAGAAAGTGCAGGAATATGCCCGCAGGGACCAGCAGGAAATGACCACACAGGAAGTAATGTCGCCTGATAGGGATACACTGCCAAATATAGCACCAGGGATACACAAAGATGGATGCCCATACAAAACAATAGAAAGCTGCAGGGAAAATGACTGCCCGATACAAGTCTATTGGGAAAAAATTCTATTGCCAACACTTAAAGTGAAGTTCCACCCTAAAAAAAAAAAAAAAAAATTTTCACCGTCCGCTAGCTTACACAAACCTGAAAAAGAATTGGATAATTAAAAATTTTCTTTTTGTTTCACTTACCTTGTTTTTAATGAAAATATACTTACCTTCCTTCCTCCCTCTGCGGCCGTGGCCCGCGCCGTCACTTCCTCCTTGAATTGACTCCTGGGAGATGAGTGTCATCGATCCCAGGAGTCAATGCGCCTGCACCGGCCCTGCTCGTCACTTCCGGTGTAAGCGCATCATTCCCTGCTGAACAGCTTTTGGGCATGCCCAGAAGCTGTGCAGGAATGACGCGCCTGCACCGGAAGCGACGAGCAGGCCCTTCTGGGACTCAGACGTCACCGGCTTCAGCTGCCCATACCTGAGATGGCAGCGCTGGACAAGACATTTTTAAAGTATTTCTTCCAAAAGGGAAGTGAAACAGGAGACAGTTCAGAGGCTACCGTTGCTTAAATGCACTAGCCCTGACTGTCCCGGGGGTATTTTTAGGTAAAAAAAAAATTTCTAGGGTGGAACTCCGCTTTAAGATGGTGGCGCCCACGGCACACCATGCGGCTAGGGATCAACACATGAATGTCTCAGGAACCAGCAAGCCCAAGGTACCATGCTACTCGCCCCCCCTCCCGAGCGCCGGAGCATTCCAGACACACAGCCCCCGCAGGGACAAGGAGAGAGAAGGACACACTGACTGGGCACCGGGCAGACCAGGGGGATCTCTTGGGAGGCAAAAATCCCATTAACCCCAGGGGAGGGCCCACATCCCCCAAGGCCACCAGGGGCAAAAGGGGGCACAGTTACCATACCATAGACTGGGTGGGCTCTGCTCCGAGCAGACTGCCTCCCACCTGAAGTGAGGGTTCTGCCAGCCAAGGGGTACGCTGTGACTCAGGGTGTTCCAGGTTGTTGCATCCCGGCGAGACATCCACTCGCAGGCTCGTCCTTCTCTGGACAAGGGGGCACCGTCATGGCTAGGCCTAGGTCGGAACTATAACCTGCTCACGCTCATAGGCCAGACTGGGGAGGGGGAACCATAACGATCTAGAATATCCAGTACGAAGCCCAGCCAGCATCGTTGCTTGTAGATTACGAGGAAATTCTTCCCTGAACACTAGCTAGGAAGTGAGTAAAGAGAAATAAAAAAATATTCTCAAAAGAATAAACAAAAAAACTGAGATTGGAGTCCCAGCAGGAAACCTAGGTCAACTCCTTCTCTAGGCAGAAAACAAACTGATATGCTGGGTTGTGTAGTGGGGGGGTTTATGCCTAGGACAGCCCCTGGGCGTGTGTGTTCAAATTTTCCTGCCTAGACTACTCCTGATGGGAGGAGTATAAACCCACTCAGCTCATGGAGATGGTTTGTAAAATCAAAAATGTGTTGCGCTGCCATTCAAAACTAATACTGCATATCAAAATCAAATATATTCAACATATAAATATACTGAACAAAATTATAAACGCCAACACTTGTTTTTGCCCCCATTATTCATGAGCTGAACTCAAAGATCTAAGAAAACCGGGATTCATCCGTGAAGAGAACACCTCCCCAAAGTGCAAGACGCCATAGAATGTGAGCATTTGCCCACTCAAGTCGGTTACGACGAACTGCAGTCAGGTCGAGACCCCAATGAGGACGATGAGTATGCAGATGAGCTACCCTGAGACGGTTTCTGACAGTTTGTGCAGAAATTTTTTGGTTATGCAAACCGATTTTTGCAGCAGCTGTCCGGGTTGCTGGTCTCAGATGATCTTGGAGGTGAAGATTCTGGATGTGGAGGTCCTGGGCTGGTGTGGTTACACGTGGTCTGCGGTTGTGAGGCCAGTTGGATTTACTGCCAAATTCTCTGAAATGCCTTTGGAGGTGGCTTATGGTAGAGAAATTACATACAACTCATGAGCAACAGCTCTGGTGGGCATTCCTGCAGTAAGCATGCCAATTGCACGCTCCCTCAAAACTTGCAATGTCTGTGGCATTGTGCTGTGTGATAGAACTGCACATTTTAGAATGGCCTTTTTATTGTGGCCAGCCTAAGGAACACCTGTGCAATAATCATGCTGTCTAATCAGCATCTTGATATGCCACACCTGTGAGGTGGATGGATTATCTCGTCAAAGTGCTCACTAACAGATTTAGACATATTTGTGAACAATATTTGAGAGAAATAGGCCTTTTGTGTACAAGAAAAAGTTTTAGATCTTTGAGTTCAACTCATGAAAAATGGGGGCAAAAACAAAAGTGTTGCATTTATAATTTTGTTCAGAGGATAGAATATCAAAGTTCACCAAAAATTTTAAAATTAAAGTCCACTGTGAATTTAAAAAAACAAAAGTTATCTTCGCACCAGTATAAGTGCACCAGTGATGCAGCAGCTTACCAAACAATCAGACCACAGCACTAAGGAGGCCAGACAGCGCTCTTTAGGACAAATCCTGAATGGATAAAGGATTATTGCTTTCACTCCCTTACTGTGAGCCTTCGCTTGGCGCTCTCTCTCCAGCAGCATGGCACAAATAATCACTGAATGTACCTCATACGAATGGTAAAGAACAACCAACAATACCAGGGGAATAGTAAGGAAATAAAATAGTGAAGTACGTGTAAAAACGGATTTTTGTAAAATCTTACCGTAAAATCCTTTTCGCTTAGCTCATTGACAGACGTAGTCCTCGGTGATTCAACACCCTCGGGTTATGCTGCCCTCCACAGGAGTAGGACTAGACAGGAAAGAAAATACTCTGGCCACACCCTAGGGGCAGTCCCCGAGGGTATATCCTCTCTCTCTCTGCTACAGCAAATCAGTTATGTCACAAAGCAGTGTTTAGAGAATTTAACCCAACCCAAAAACAGAGGGGCGGGTACTACGTCTGTCAATGAGCTAAGAGAAAAGGATTTTACGGTAAGATTTTACAAAAATCCGTTTTTCGCTGTCGCTCATTGACAGACGTAGTCCTCGGTGATTCAACACCCTCGGGACGTCCCAAAGCAGTACCACAAATGAGGGGTGGGAAAATGGAAATCAAATCCAATCTAGAAGGCCCAACCAGTGCCAACTAGAAGTTTACAATGCTCATCCTCAGTGATGAGACTCAACAGAAATTTTTCAACAGAAAAAAACCCTCGAGGTAGACCACCGGTCTCCTCAAATTGCGGCCTGCAAAACCTTGTGGCCAAATGAGGCATCCGCCGATGCCATCACATCAATCTTGTAAAATTTTGTAAAGGTATGTACCGACGACCAGGTGGCCGCCTTACATACCTGGACCACCGACGCCTGATGACGGAAGGCCCAGGAAGTACTGAGCGCTAGAGTGGAGTGCGCCCTAACAGGGAACGGAGGATTCCGACCCTTAATAGAATAAGCCTGTACCACCGTCTGTCTGATCCATTTGGAGATAGTCGCGGCAGATGCAGGCAACCCCTTTCTGGGGCCATCCGGGATCACAAAAAGTGGATCCGTCTTACGGAACGATTCCGTCGCCTTCAGGTATACCCTGATTGCCCGAACCACATCCAAGGAATGCAACGCATGTTCCCGATGATGATTGGGCTGAGGACACAAGGAAGGTAGTACAATATCTTCATTCAGATGAAAATCTGAAACCACCTTTGGAAGAAAGGATGGCTTAGGATGAAGCACTACCTTATCCCTATGAATCACTAAGTATGGGGACTGGCATGATAATGCAGCCAGTTCTGACACCCTGCGTGCAGACGTGATAGCCACCAAGAAGGCTACCTTCTGGGATAAAGTAAGCAAGGGAATGTCCCTGATGTTTTCAAAGGGAGGTTTCTGTAGAACCGACAAAACCAAATTAAGATCCCAGGGCGGTAAGGGCGCGCGGACTGGTGGAGCCAGGTGCCGCACCCCCTGGATGAAATTCCCCACCAAGGACTTAGTAGCTAAAGGCTTCTGAAAGAAGATTGCTAATGCTGAAACTTGACCCTTGATGGTGCTCAAGGCTAGTTTCCGCTCAACCCCTTTTTGCAGAGAGGCCAATATTCGGGTCACCGAATAGGTACGTGGAGGAATCCCTAAAGATTCGCACCACGCGATATAAGTCTTCCATGTGCGATAATAGACCTTGCTGGAAGTCGCTTTCCTTGCTTTAATAAGGGTAGGAATAACTGAAGCTGACAACCCTCTGTCCTTCAGTACCTGGGTCTCAATGGCCAGGCCATTAAAACCAGCGAATGTAAAGCACGATGGAAGATTGGTCCTTGAGACCGCAGACACTCCCTGAGACGAAGTTCCCAAGGAACGTCCGCGACTCGCATGTCCAAGTCGGGTAGATCGGCTTGACGAGGCCAGCCTAGAATTTCTAGGACCACTGGCGCTGACTGGATCTGAACCAGGCGGCCCTAGAGCTATCTGGCCCCGACCATCCGACAAAGTCTAATCGTTCTCCGTTCCCACACATTTATCAGACACCT
This sequence comes from Pelophylax lessonae, assembly GCF_965119305.1. Classification (NCBI taxonomy): domain Eukaryota; kingdom Metazoa; phylum Chordata; class Amphibia; order Anura; family Ranidae; genus Pelophylax; species Pelophylax lessonae. The sequence continues at coordinate 355,027,373 of NC_138770.1, forward strand.
GATTCCTATCAGGAACGGTGATCTCTCCTGGTTGAATCTCAGGGACCGAAGTCACCCGGCTAGAGGCTTCTTGGTCTGTCTGTTCAACCGGATCCGATTCTTGTGGGGAACTGAGACTAATCTTTGGAAAAGGTAAAGAAAAAGATCTGTTCAGGGAACGGTAACTACCGCTCCCTGTAGTACTTAAATGTTGGAAGGGAAGAATCGCACCGGTAGCAGTGGTCGATGCTCGATCTAATGCCCTGAATACCGGTGAAAACGTCCCCCCACCCTCAAGCCGGGTGGGGGCGCACCTTCAGGCTGTGTAATCCTTTGCTTCAGGTTTGGCTGAGTCGGTCCTTTGTTTGTCCGACCAGCCCTTCTTGAACCCTCCTGGAGGAGCCTTGCCCTTCCCGCTTGCAGCAGTCGGGCGCACAAACCCTTTATGGGCGGTAAAGAAAGGTCCCAGCTTGTTACGAGGTCCTTTAGCTTTAGCAGCCTGTGGCAAGAAAGTGCTCTTGCCCCCAGTGACATCCTTAATGATCTCATCTAGGGTGGCCCCAAATAGGCGATTCCCCTGAAAGGGGAGATTCGTCAAGGTCTTTTTGGAACCTAGGTCTGCTGACCAGCATTTTAACCACAGCACACGTCTTGAGGATTACCGCTGACATAGATGCATGCCCTAATAGGGGGGTAGCATCCAAGGCTGCGTCACAGACGAACTGTAGTCCCTGTATGATCTGTTCCATCAATTCAGATGTTCCCTGGGGGATATCTTTCCCCTTCAGGTCCTGGCGCACCAATCTCGCCCATTCCGTTAGTGTCTGGGAAACTAGACCAATGACAATTACTGGTCTAAAGGCTGACCCTATCAGGGAAAAGATAGTGCGGGACTCCGCTTCTACCTTCCGATCCACCGGGTCCTTAAAGGACGAAGTGTCCTCCACTGGAATAACCGTGGCTTTATTCAGTCTGGAAATAGGTGGATCCACCACTGGTGGTACTGTCCATTTCTTAATGAGGGATTCCTCAAACTGATAGCGTCTAGCAATACGCTTGGAAATAGTAAAGGTACGTTTAGAATGCTCCCATACTTCTTTAATTTTATTACCAAAACACTTGGGTACAGGAAAAACCTTCACCGTTTTGGTGGGTTTGTTAGTACCAAAGGGAATCTCTGTTTCAGTTGCCTCTGCCGGTAAAACCTCAAGTCTTAAGGTTTCCCGAACCGCCACAACTAGTGCGTCCACCAATGCTTCTTCCCGAATTATGGCGGAAGCATGAACGTCCTCCTCACTGTCTGAAGGAACTTTACCTGAGACAACAGCCCTTGCAGAGGGACCTGCAGCTGCAATGACCATCTCAGAATCTGAGTCTGAAGTGTCAGATGATATAGGGGTTGGCGGGGGTCGCTTTCTTGACCCCCGTTCCTGACAGGCCGTCTCCACCCGAGCCACCAAAGACTCCAAAACAGCTGTAAATGCATCTATACTCTGTGCACCGGCGGGTCCCGCAGCCCCCTCGAGGGAAACAGGTGGGGTTACCTGTGTGGCAGGGTCCATGATAATTCCAGTTACGACCCGGAAAACAATCAATCCAAAAAAAAAATACTTTTTTTTTTTTTTTCAGACCCCCAGCGCCACAAAGCCCCTCAATGTTACCTGCTTAGGGACCCCTATCGAGCAAGAGAGAGAGATAGACCCCTAGGCTCACCACTTGATGCTCAGAGTTTACTGCAACTTGTCTCAGCACTGTCTAGAACAGACAGGAAGTCTCTTGGCTGACTGCCCGGGAAGAAAGGAGGCGGCTTCGCCCCTCTGTACGCCTTCCGGCGCCTCCCCTAGCTCCACGAGGTGTTTGAGTCACCTCAAACATGGCCGCCCCCATGCTGGAGACACGAGGCTACGCCAAAATGGCAGCCTCGTGCGATCTACCAAACAATGGCGGCGGCCTTTTACAGGATAGCGGCGTGACTGCAGAGTATCTCGGCATCAATAAACCTCTCTCTACATGGTGATCCGCGTGGCCGGCGGTACCGGACCCTGGCGGACCGCGTGGCCGTCGGGATACATGCTTTTGCTGGAGGAATGACCTGGAAAGCAGTATACATGGCCTGTGGCTTCTGACAGGTAGGATACCATATCTATCACAGTAAGATTCTAGTACTGCCACTGATTACAATCATTTAAACATACTTGCAATTAGATTGTCAGCTCCCAAACCAAGCCTCCTGGCTTTTTGTACACAAAAATCACACTCAAATAGGAGAATCTGTGCCATGTTATAGGATAGAGGGGAACCCATCCTTACCATACAGAGAGGGGCCCGCGTTCACCACAAGACCCGTCAGGGGAAAGGGGGGAACATACTACTCACCATACCGGAACCAGGCGGGCGCCAACTTCTGACAGTACCCCTCTCCACCGGGGTGGGAGGGCTGTCGACCAATACCGACGCCGTGACTCATGGTCTTTGGCGTTTCAGCGAGACGTTTAACTCTCAGGGTCAGTCCCCGTCCAGTGGAACTATGTCGCGGCCGACCGAGCGCGGAGCTATGGCTGCACGCGCTCGCAGGCTGAACTGGGGTGACCACTGGATCTCAACATCCAGCCCGTCGCCCAGTTCAGCTTTCTTGCTTGAAGATCTCAGAGTATTTTCTTTCCTGTCTTCTAGTCCTACTCCTGTGGAGGGCAGCATAACCCGAGGGTGTTGAATCACCGAGGACTACGTCTGTCAATGAGCGACAGAGAAAACACCATTTTTTTATAAAAACAGTATGTACTCACAAAAAAAAGAAGAAAAGAAGTTGGATTTTTGTACTTACCATAAAATCTATTTCTCGGAGCTTGACGGACACAGCGCTCCATAAATTATAACTACTGGGTAAAATTGCCTCCTCCAGGAGTAGGATTAGTCAGAACAAAAAACACCTGGCTACGCCCATGGGCCATCCTTGGTATATACAGTATCTCACAAAAGTGAATACACCCCTCACATTTTTGTAAATATTTTATATATTTTCATGTGACAACACTGAAGAAATGACACTTTGCTACAATGTAAAGTAGTGAATGTACAGCATGTATAACAGTGTAAATTTGCTGTCCCCTTGAAATAACCCAACACACAGCCATTAATCTCTAAACCACCGGCAAGTGAGTACACCCCTAAGTGAAAAGGTCCAAATTGGGTCCAATTAGTAATTTCCCTCCCCAATGTCATTTGATTTGTTAGTGTTACAAGGTCTCAGGTGTTAATGGGGAGCAGGGGTATTCAGTTTGGTGTTATTGCTTTCACACTCGCATACTGGTCACTGGAAGTTCAACATAGCGCCTCATGGCAAAGAACTCTCTGAGGATCTGAAAAAAAGAATTGCTGCTCTACATAAAGATGGTCTAGGCTAAAAGAAGATTGCCAAGACCCTGAAACTGAGCTGCAGCACAGTGGCCAAGACCATACAGTGGTTTAACAGGACAGGTGCCACTCAGAACAAGCCTCGCAGTGGTCAACCTAAGAGGTTGAGTGCAAGTGCTCAGCGTCATATCCAGAGGTTGTCTTTGAGAAATAGATGTATAAGTGCTGCTAGCATTGCTGCAGAGGTTAAAGGGGTGGGGGGTCAGCCTGTCAGTGCTCAAACCATACGGCGCACACTGCATCAAATTGGTCTGCATGGCTGTCGTCCCAGAAGAAAGCCTCTTCTAAAGATGAGGCACAAGAAAGCCTGCAAACAGTTTGCTGAAGACAAGCAGACTATAGACATGGATTACTGGAACCATGTCCTGTGATCTGATGAGACCAGGTTAAACTTATTTGGTTCAGATGGTGTCAAGCGTGTGTGGCGGCAACCAGGTGAGGAGTACAAAGACAAGCGTGTTTTGCTTACAGTCCAGCATGATGGTGGGAGTGTCATGGTCTAGGGCTGCATGAGTGCTGCCAGCACTGGGGAGCTACAGTTCATTGAGGGGACCATGAATGCCAACATGTACTGTGAGATACTGAAGCAGAGCATGATCCCCTCCCTTCGGAGACTGTGCCGAACGGCAATATTCCAACATAATGACCCCAAACAGACCTCCAAGATGACCACTGCCTTGCTAAAGAAGCAGAGGGTAAAGGTGATGGACTGGCCAAGCATGTTTCCAGACCTAAACCCTACTGAGCATCTGTGGAGCAAGGTCTCTAACATGGACCAGCTCTGTGATGTCGTCATAGAGGAATGGAAAAGGACTCCAGTGGCAACCTGTGAAGTTCTGGTGAACTCCATGCCCAAGAGGTCAAGGCATTGCTGGAATTCAATGGTGGCCACACAAAATTTTGACACCCTGTGCCCAATTTGGACATTTTTTTTTTAGGGGTGTACTCACTTGTTGCCAGCGGTTTAGACATTAATGGCTGTGTGTTGAGTTATTTTGAGGGGACAGCACATTTACACTGTTATACAAGCTATCCACTCACTACTTTACATTGTAGCAAAGTGTGTAATTTCTTCAGTGTTGTCACATAAAAAGATATAACAACATTTTAAACGAAAATGTGAGGGTTGTAAACACTTCTGTGAGATACTTTAACCCCCATCTCTTCTCTAGGTAATCAGTTTAGTAAGCAGTATTAGAAGTATCAGAACTCCATAGAGGGGTGGGTGCTGTGTCCGTCGAACTCAGAGAGATGGATTTTACATTAAGTACAAAAAATGGATTTTTGTAAAATCTTACCGTAAAATCCTTTTCTCTTAGCTCATCGACAGACGTAGTCCTCGGTGATACACCACCTTCGGTTATGTTACCTCCGCAGGAGCAGGACTAGACAGGAAATTAAAAAGCTCTGGCCACACCCTAGGGGCAGTCCCAGAGGGTATATCCTCTCTCTCTCTGCCTCAGCAAATCAGTTATGTGAAAAAGCAGTGCTTAGAGAATTTAACCCAACCCAACTCCAAAACAGAGGGGCGGGGACTACGTCTGTCGATGAGCTAAGAGAAAAGGATTTTACGGTAAGATTTTACAAAAATCCATTTTTCTCTAGCGCTCATCGACAGACGTAGTCCTCGGTGATACACCACCTTCGGGACGTCCCAGAGCAGTATCCCGACTGAGGGGTGGGAAAATGGAAATCAAATCCCAATCTAGAAGGCCCAACCGGTGCCAACTAGAAGTTTACAATGCTCATCCTTAATGATGAGACTCAACAAAAAAATTTTTCAAACAGAAAAAAACCCTCGAGGTAGACCACCGGTCTCCTCAAATTGCGGCCTGCAAAACCTTGCGGCCAAATGAGGCATCCGCCGATGCCGTCACATCAATTTTATAGAATTTAGTAAAGGTATGTACCGACGACCAAGTGGCCGCCTTACATACCTGGACCACTGACGCCTGATGGCGAAAGGCCCAGGAAGTACTGAGCGCTCGAGTGGAGTGCGCCCTAACAGGGAACGGAGGACTCTGACCCTTAATAGAATAAGCCTGTACCACCGTTTGTCTAATCCATTTGGCAATGGTCGCGGCAGATGCAGGCAAACCCTTTCTGGGGCCATCCGTGATCACAAAAAGTGAATCCGTCTTACGGAATGATTCCGTAGCTTTCAGGTATACCCTGATTGCCCGAACCACATCCAAGGAATGCAACGCATGTTCCCGATGATGCTTGGGCTGAGGACACAAGGAAGGTAGTACAATATCTTCATTCAGATGAAAATCTGAAACCACCTTAGGAAGAAAAGATGGTTTAGGATGAAGTACTACCTTATCCCTATGAATCACTAGGTATGGGGACTGGCATGATAATGCAGCCAGTTCTGACACCCTGCGAGCAGAAGTAATAGCCACCAAGAAGACCACCTTCTGGGATAAAGTAAGCAAGGGAATCTCCCTGATGTTTTCAAAGGGAGGTTTCTGTAGAACCGACAAAACCAAATTAAGATCCCAGGGCGGTAAGGGCGCGCGGACTGGAGGAGCCAGGTGCCGCACCCCCTGGATGAAATTCCGCACCAAGGATTTGGTAGCTAAAGGTTTCTGAAAGAAGATTGCTAATGCTGAAACTTGACCCTTGATGGTGCTCAAGGCTAGCTTCTGCTCAACCCCTTGTTGCAAAAAGGCCAATATTCGAGACACCGAATAGGTACGTGGAGGAAATCCTAAAGATTCGCACCACGCAATATAAGTCTTCCATGTGTGATAATAGACTTTGCTGGAAGTCGCTTTCCTTGCTTTAATAAGGGTAGGAATGACAGAAGTAGACAAACCTCTGTCCTTCAGTACTTGGGTCTCAATGGCCAGGCCATTAAAACCAGCGACTGTAAAGCACGATGGTAAATAGGTCCTTGAGACTACAGACACTCCCTGAGACGAAGTTCCCACGGAACGTCTGCGACTAACCTGTCCAAGTCGGCCAGGCCGGCTTGAAGAGGCCAGCCTAGAATCTCTAGGACCACTGGCGCTGATAGGATCTGAACCAGGCGTCCCTAGAGGTATCTGGCCCCGACCATCCGAGAAAGTCTGGTCGTTTTCTGTTCCCACACATTTATCAGATACCTGATAGTTATCAGGCAAGGTGATCTTTTCTGGTTGAACCTCAGGGACCGAAGTCACCCGACTAGAGGCTACTTGGCCTATCTGGTCAATCAGATCCGATTCCTGTGAGGTATCGGGACTAATCTTGGGAAAAGGTAAAGGAAAAGATCTATACAGGGAACGGTAACTACCGCTTCCTGTACTTAAATGTTGGAAGGGAAGAATCGCACCGGTAGTAGTGGTTGATGCTCGATCTAATGTCCTGAATACCGGTGAAAACGTCCCCCCACCCTGAAATTGGGTGGGGGCGCACCTTCAGGCTGTGTACTCCTTTACTTCGGGTTTGGCTGGGTTGGTCCTCTGCTTGTCCGACCAGCCCTTCTTGAACCCTCCTGGAGGAGTCTTGCCTTTCCCGGAAGTACCAGCCGGGCGTCCTTTATGGGCGGTAAAGAAAGGTCCTCGCTTGTTGCGAGGTTCCTTAGCTTTTGCAGCCTGTGGCAAAAAAGTACTCTTGCCCCCGGTGGCATCCTTAATGATTTCATCTAGGTTGGCTCCAAATAGACGATTCCCCTGGAAAGGGAGATTGGTCAAAGTCTTTTTGGAACCTAGGTCAGCTGACCAGCATTTTAACCACAGCACACGTCTGAGGATTACTGCTAACTTAGATGCATGCCCTAACAAGGGAGTAGTGTCCAAGGCTGCGTCACAGATAAACCGTAGCCCTTGTATGATCTGTTCTATCAAATCAGATGTCTCCTGGGGAATATCTTTTCCCCTAAGATCTTGGCGTACCATCTTCGCCCATTCTGTAAGTGTCTGGGAAACTAGACCAATAACAATTACTGGTCTAAATGCTGACCCTATCAGAGAAAAGATAGTGCGGGACTCCGCTTCTATCTTTCGATCCACCGGATCCTTAAAGGACGAAGTGTCCTCCACTGGAATAACCGTGGCTTTATTCAGCCTGGAAATAGGCGGATCCACGACTGGTGGTACCGTCCATTTCTTAATGATGGATTCCTCAAACGGATAGCGTCTAGCAATACGCTTGGAAATAGTAAAGGTACGTTTAGAATGTTCCCATTCTCCTTTAATCTGATTTCCAAAACATTTAGGTACAGGAAAAGCCTTCGCCGTCTTGATGGGCTTATTAGTCCCAAAAGGCCTCTCTGTTTCAGTTGCCTCTGCCGGTAAAGCCTCAAGTTTTAAGGTTTCTTGCACTGCCACAACTAGTGCGTCCACCAATGCTTCTTCCTGAATTATAGCAGGAGAAGAAGCGTCCTCCTCACTGTCTGAGGGGGCTTTACCTGGGATAGCAGCCCTAGCAGAGGAACCTGCAACTGCAGTGACCATCTCTGAATCAGAGTCAGAGGTGTCAGATAGTATAGGGGTAGGCGGGGGTCGCTTCCTTGACCCCCGTCCCTGACAGGCCGCCTCCACCCGAGCCACCATAGACTCCAAAATTGCTGTAAATGACTCTATACTCTGTACACCGGCGGGTCCCGAGGCCCCCTCGAGGGAAACAGGTGGGGGAATCTGTGTGGCAGGGTCCATAATAACTCCAGTTACTTCCTGGATGATATAATTCAAAGTAAAGAAAAAAACTTTTTCTTTTTTTTTTTTTTTTTTTTTTTTTTTTTTTTTTTTTTTAACCCTCAGCGCCACAAAAAACCCCTTAGTGTTACCTGCTAGGGATCCCTATCGATCGAGAGAGAGAGAGATAGACCCCCAGGCTCACCACTTGATGTTCAGAGTTGAACTGCAACAGCTTACAGCGCTGTCTTAGACAAACAGGAAGTCTTTTGGCTGGCTGCCCAGGAAGAAAGGAGGCGGCTCCGCCCCTCTGTACGCCTTCCGGCGCCTCCCCCAAGCTCCACGAGGTGTAGAATCACCTAAAACATGGCCGCCCCCATGCTGGAGACACGAGGCTACGCCAAAATGGCGGCTCGTGCGATCCAGCAAAAAAAATGGCGGCGGCCTGTGCTGACTAGCGGTGTGCTGCAGGCACACAACACTCTCTCTGCATGGGGATATGGCGTGTTTGGCGGTACCGGCCCTGGCGGACCGCATGGCCGTTCGGGAGGCCTGCTATTAGCTGGAGATCTGACTTGGAAGGCAGTCTACATGTCCATGGCTTCTGACTGGTAGGTAGCTTATACTTAACCTATAAGATTCCCAGAATGCCACAGATTACATCTTTAAAACATGTATACAATAGATTGTTAGCTCCCAAACCAAGCCTCCTGGCTTTTGTACACATAAAATCACACTCAAAGTAGGAGGATTTGTGACATGTTATAGGATAGAAAGAAACTCTTTCTTACCATACAGAGAGGGGCCCGCGTTCACCACAAAACCCGTCAGGGAAAACAGGGGGAACATACTACTCACCATACCGGAACCAGGCGGGCACCAACTCCTGACAGTACCCCTCTCCACCGGGGCGGGAGGGCTGTCGACCGATACAGACGCCGTGACTCATGGTCTTTGGCGTTTCAGCGAGACGTTTAACTCGCGGGTTCAGTCCTTTAATGGGACTTTGTCGCGGCCGACTCAGCGTGGAGCTATGGCCTGCACGCGCTCGTAGGCTGAACTGGGGTGACCACCGGATCTCAACATCCAGCCCGTCGCCCAGTTCAGCTTTCTTGCTTGAAGATCTCACAGGAACACTGGAGAAAAAAAGCTGTCCAAAAATCCTTTTAGAAAAAAAAAAATTTCTTGCCAGGACCTAAGATCCCAGCAAGGTATCTAGGTCCTTACTCCTCACTAGACAGAAAATAACTGATTTGCTGAGGCAGAGAGAGAGAGGATATACCCTCTGGGACTGCCCCTAGGGTGTGGCCAGAGCTTTTTAATTTCCTGTCTAGTCCTGCTCCTGCGGAGGTAACATAACCGAAGGTGGTGTATCACCGAGGACTACGTCTGTCGATGAGCGCTAGAGAAAACCCCATTTTCTTTCGTTCATAGGAAGGTGCCTAGTTGTGATGTCATCACGTCTGCCAAAGGAGCCAGCGGGCGCTTGTGATTTTCTCTTGACTTTTTTTTTTTTCCTTCAATCATCGACGGACACAGCGTTCCATAAATCATAACTACTGGGATGTCCAAAAGCAGTGCCAAAAGCAAAATGAGGGGTGGGGAAAATAATCCAAGGCTAAACATAAGAGCCCTAAACCACGACACAAGAGCCTTAACCAGGAAACAGGAGCCCCATGTGAAAAATAAGTTTTAAGAAAAACACCTGCAAGAGGGAAAAGCCCCTCTAACAGCAGCCTGCAAAACTTTGCGGCCAAAAGAAGCATCCTCAAATGCCAAAGTTTCTACCTTTTTTTGTGACGGTATGCACTGACAACCAAGTGGCCGCCATGCAAACTTGCGACATTGATACCTGATGACGGAAGGCCCAAGAAGCACTCAGCACCCAAGTAGAAGGCGCCGTGACAGGGAAAGGTGGAACCGGACCTTTAATGGAATAGGCCTGAGTCACCATCTGTCTGATCCATCTGGAGATGGTAGTCGAAGAAGAGGCCAGCCTTTTTCTTGTTCTGTCCGTAACCACAAAAAGCGAGTCTGCCCTCCGAAAAGACTCAGTAGCTGCCAGATGCACCCGAATCGCAGAAACCACATCCAAGGTATGCAAAGCAAATTACTTGGGATTAGACGGCTTGGGACACAAGGAAGAAAACACAATGTTCTCATTCAAATGGAAGTCAGAGACAACTTTGGGCAGGAATGATGGACAGGGACAAAAGAACCACTTTATCCCTATGGACCACTAAATAGGGACTGCAACATAATGCTGCCTATTCAGATACCCTGCGGGTCGAGGTAATAGCCACCAAGAATGTCACCTTCTGGGATAACGTAGGCAAGGGAATCTCCCGAATATGCTCAAATGGAGGTTTCTGGAGACCCGAAAGTACTAAATATAAATCTAATGGTGGCAAAAGAGACCGTATAGTTGGAGCCACATGTCGAACCCCCTGAATGAAGGTAATGAACTAAAAAGTGCGTGGCTAGGGGTCGCTGAAAGAAGATCTAGATTATCCAGCCCAAAAGTGGATTGTAGATCTCCAGAGAAAAAAAAACAAAAAAGATGCAAGGAAGGAGAAAAAAAATTGCTAGGACCAGAGATCCCAGACGGGAGCCTAGGTCCTGACTAGACCGATTAAAACTGATTAGCTAGAGCAGAGAGGGGGGGGTTATATACCAAGCTGAGGATGGCCCATGGGTGTAGCCAGATTTTTTTTTGTTCTGCCTAGTCCTCTTCCTGGAGGAGGCAATATAACCCAGTAGTTATGATTTATGGAGCGCTGTGTCCGTCGATGATTGAAAGGAAAAAAAAAAAAAGTCAAGAGAAAATCACAAGCGCCCGCTGGCTCCTTTGGCAGACGTGATGACATCACAACTAGGCACCTTCCTATACGTTTTGTCTGACGGGACGTCTTCCAAGGGGGCAACGAACATTCATGACAAAAAGGTGGCTGGTGCACTTATACTGGTGTGAAGATGACTTATTTTATGGACTTTAATATACTTCAATTTATGATGGACTATGATCCTATACATTTATAAAATTAAATATATTTGATGATTTTATTATGCACATTTATTAATTTTGAATGACAGCTCAACACACATTCTCCTAATGCTGGAATCCTTATTTAAAGATTTGTACATTGAGATCATTTTCCAGTAAGAATATGTGTAGTGTTCCTCATAATGGAGGTCCTGTCCCCTTTATTAACTTGGTTGCGCCTCTCTGGACACTCCCAAGTGCCAACACATCCTTCCTGAGGATTGGTGACTAGAACTGGATGACATACTCAAGAAGTGGCCAAAGCAGAGTTTTGTAAATTGGTAGAATTATAGTTTGACCTCTGGAGTACATCCTCTTTTAATGCATGCTAATTGTCTGCTAGCCTTGCTATTGCTGAGCCTGTGATCTACCAGGACCCCCAGATAATTTTTCATTCTCAATTCCCCTTAAGAGCTTCTCCCCCCCTAGTGAGTAACATTGATTCATATTTTTAGCTCCCAAGTGCATTACTTTACATTTTTCAATATGAAACCTCATCTGCCGGATAGCTGTCCTCCCCTCTATTTAAACTAGGCCCTCTTGTAAAGTTGTAAGAAAGAAGTCTATACTAGGCTACCTATAGCGCTTGCTAAGATTGATCAAAATAAAGGTATTCAATAAAATATTAATAATAAATACATAAATAAATGGGTACTCCTCTAATTATATATAGTGATATACACAAATAATTCATACATGAATGAAACGTGCAGACCTCCTGAAGATTACTGCTTTCCAAGGACAGTGAGAGGAGAGAGAGGGGGAGCCCGCCATCCTATATACCCAAAGCAAGCCACGAGGAGACTCTTATCCTAGCCTGGAAGGCAATATATGCTTGGTTGGTCTTTATGCCATAAAGCATACATGACCCACATCTTTTGGTAAGTGACCCACTCTTACCATTTATCACGGTGGAAATAGAACAAAAAAGCTGCACCGATAATCACAAGAGCGAACTGAAAAATCATCACGCTGAGCACCTGCACTTATTGTTTGTGAATAAGCATTATTTGCACAAAACTCACTATTTTTTTGAACTTTTTCAAGAAATTTTCATTTCATGAATTATTTGTGTATATCACTATATATAATTAGAGGAGTACCCCATTTATTTATGTATTTATTATTAATATTTTATTGAATACCTTTATTTTGATCAATCTTAGCAAGCGCTATAGGTAGCCTAGTATAGACTACTTTCTTACATCCTGTTCACATAATTTCTATAGCAGCTGCTGCAAACGCACATCATTGTATTTATTTATTTACTTACACTATTGATTTATTTATTCACGTATTTATCTTAATACACCAGGCGCGGGGCATATACTCTAGTATATTCCTTACATACCTCTTGTAAAGTTGCCATAGCCTGTTGTGAAGTTATTGCCCTGCTTATTTTTGTATCCGCAAACACTAAGATTTAACTATTTTTTCCACACTCTAAATCATTTATGAACATTTTAGAACAAAATTGGTCCCAGGACAGACTCCTCCTCCGCTCACAATTCCAGACCTTTCAGAAAATATGCCAACACCACCCTTTGGATGTGCTCCTGTATCAAGTTTTCTATCCAGGTACATACATTCTCATGAAAGCCAAAAGACCTTAAATTTGTTAACTAAGCGTTTATGGGATAGTATATAGAATGCCTTTGGGAAATTCAGATACACTACATCCACAGGACTTTATCTAAATTACAGCTTAGCTCAGCATATAATGTTTAAACGTTTGTCTGCAAGAGCAGGCTTTTTTTTTATAAATCTCATCAACTTAAGTGATCACTTGTGATATCACTATATTGCTTGTAATAAAAAGGTGATATAATTTATTGTCCTAGGTCTAAATGAGAACTATAATATGTCAGCCTGCTTTCTCCTAAAATGTAGTGTGTAACCAAAATTGACTTTTTCAGTGGAATGGCAAGAATGAGACTCCCCCAAGACTAAATATTTTTCCATAATTTTAATTAACACTGACCCTCCTCTTTACACCATTATCACGGCATGTACACGTTATATCTACCTTTTTGTTGACTGTTTATCCCTTTCATCTTGCGTTTCAGAGGCTTCTCCTTTTCCAGGTTTTCTTTGGGTACACTGTTCTTTTTCAGCTGGGTGGTTGTCATTGGCTGGCTGGTACTGCTTGGAGTACTCTGATTTCTAGGATGTTTAACTGAGTTTTCAACTATTGCTACTAAAGAGAAAAAAAAAAAAACATCAGAAAAAACGTACTGGTAATGATTTAAATAACGCTTTACATAAAATACAATAAATGTACAGCACCATATAATAATCACCATAGACCACTCCCCTTGTATACATTATCTTTGGCATGTTTATTAGCAGTTGCTGCTTCTATTGCTTATGAACAGCAAAAAGCTCCCAAAACAATTCACTATGTAGTCACAGTAAATAAAATTGATTGTTGCCCAGGATGTCATTATCTAGGACACCTTGCTAAAACTGAGCTCTATTTCCATGCAGCGTTACTTTATTTCCCACTAAAGGACAAGCAAGGTCGGTTTTCCTTTCTCCCCCCCCCCCCCCCCCCCCCAAGACACTGGGTCGTCGTCTATTGGGCAATACCTTTCTTGGGCAGGGGAGTATAGCTCTTCTAGAGGCAGGGGCTTATATTGCAGAGGTTGCCTGTGTCCTACCAATTATATTTCACTGTGTGATATGTACATACATGAGTTAAAAGCCCACATCAGCTATAGATCCAAATCTCCATTTTATGACAAATGACAAACTTACAACATACCGGTTTTCCCTGGAGCTGCAGCATTATTAAGTCTTGTTGTCATGGGTTTAGGCGAAGATGTAGATGGTTTATCTGCAGAAACTGGCTCTATAGAACGCTTGTAACTCCTTGTGCGGGCCAATGGACTTGATTCAGCTCCTTTGCCATTTGTTTGAACAGCTGGCACCTTTTGAACTGCTGAACGTGGGTTGGGCAGTCCTGAAGGCGTTGCTGAGTTTTCCTGCTTTGTCTGGTGCTTCACATATTTTCTTTTTCTTTCAGGACTTTAATAAATGCAAAAGTGATATTAAAAACACCAAACCTAATATTAAAAATAGGGATGCACCGAAATTTTCGTCCGAAAATGGGCCTATCCCATTTCAGCCGACTACGACTATGTGTATGAATGAACTAACAAACCGGGTGGGAGAGCGGCCGCTAATAGCTATAACTATGTGAGCGCTTCACTTCCCTGTCATGCGGATATCTCCTCTGACAGGGAAGTGAAGCGCTCACATAGTTACAGCTATTAGCGGCCGCTCGCCCTCCCGCCCGGTGTGTCAGTTCATTCATGCACAGATCTTAGTAGTAGTGACATCACAGGGAGGCGGGGCCGCCGGCCAGAGGCACGTCTTTTGGAACTGGAAGGACACCGGAGAAGCAGAGTAAGGAGATTGCATCCTTGGGATGGGGAGGGACGCTGAGGCGGGGGGGGGGAGGGAGGGCGTACTGCTACTGCCGAGAGGGACGCTGAGGGGGGGGGGGGGGGGGGAACGCTGAAGCAGTGGGGGGGGGGGGGGGGGGGGAGCTGAGGCGAGCTTACCAATGGTATTAGTATTATGCAGCATGAGGGGGTTAATGTATTGCCACTGCTGGTCACTGATGCATTAGTGACCTACCAGTGGCAGTTAATTAACCCCTTTGTGCTGCATTAGTGCAACCAGTATCAGTGCAACCAGTGTTATTTAACACTGATACTGGTTGCACTAATGCAGCACAAAGGGGTTAATGACCTGCCACTGGTCGGTCACTAATGCATTAGTGACCAGCAGTGGCAATACATTAACCCCCTCATGCTGCATAATACTAATATCATTGATAATTAAATTAACATCTTGCCAACCCGTCACAGTACATATACTGTGACAGGGTGGCAGCGACAGGTGTACGTCGCTGCCTGTTTTTGGTGTATGCCCCTCTTCTATTTATTTTAAAATTATTTGGGGGAAAAAGTAATTTTCGGTTTTCGGCCAAGGGCATCCTGCATTTTCGGTTTCGGCCCAGAATTTTCATTTCGGTGCATCCCTAATTAAAAATATAAAATCTTGCTAAATCATGCTTTTATAGCACAATTTGCTTTCGTTATGCTTAAAATGTATGTACAAAAACAAACATATGTATTCTATTATAGAGGCATTTGGGTTACTGAAAACGTTGCCAAATTACCTAGATGCTGCACTGCTGCTGGAAGAGCTGCTCCGATTCCTTTTCTTCTTGCGTTTGGGTCTCTGATGAAATTTCATGGCAGAACGATAATCTGTTAAAATAGTGCCGACACGCTCCTCAAAGAATGCAGATAAGCGCAAACTCATGCTATAGATCTATAAGAAAGGTAAAGCAGGAATTGTAACAATGCCAGAAAACAAGCAATGACTCTCTTATTAATTGGATGTTTCTACTACTTTTTCTACTGTTTCTAAGACTTTGTACCACGAAACCTGAGGAAAACCGCTTTTACACCACTTTGTCCCCTATGCAAAACCAAAAATGTTTTTATTTATTTATTTATTTATTTTTTGAGATAAGGCTTACAGTTAGAATACTCTCCTCACAGAGGCGATAGCTACAATGAGGTTTGGATGTGGTACAGTCTAAAAGAGGCTGAGGACAACCAAAGAAAACACCTGCACATTGGATGGGAAACCTTCAGCAGCATTGTAGAGAAGAGTCTTGATTAAACAGAAAAAGTTTTAAAAACGTGCAAGAAAAATCTTTTGCACAGCTCGATACAATTAGCTAGTCCAGGTTGCCACTTTACAGATCTGCTCAAGTGATATGCAGCATTCTCTGTTCAGAAGATAGATAGCTAGATAGATAATTTATCTACCTTAACCACCTTGCAGTGGTGCTTCTGGTTGCCCCCATTTATTTCTTAGGTTCAGAGTATAGAACAGTTTGACACTCCCCAGTCTTTGGTAATGGGCAGGGAGGTCATGATGGTTCTTTACCCCAGCTTGACAAGGTTTTCATTAGGTGGCTTTTCACAGAATGATGGAATTATAATTTTCTTATGTTCTATGGAATGTGGTAATGACTTTAGGAAGAATTCCAATATCTACTCCAAGGACTATTCTTGATGCGAACACTGTAAAATGGTGTTGCATTTAGTTTAGCCCTCTAGTGGTGGCTAGTGCAATTAAAAGTATGTTTTTGAAGGAAATCAACCTGAGCGAAAATAGTTCTCTGGGTTCAGACTGAGTTTTATATTTAGAGCACTGTTACCACCACAGCTATAGGAAAGGGTTAGCTGCTTTCCGTGTTCTCTTTCTGATGAGGGATAAAATGAACCTAACTAACTGGCTAACTTTTGGCCCATAAAGGCAGACAAGCTGATTCTTGTACTTTTAGTGTTAGAATTGTTGTTAGCACACTAAAACAGTTTGTGAATGATAGCGTCCTGTGTTCTAAGCTTTTTTTCTTTTTGCAAAGGGTATATGTGATTTTCTTGCAGCAAGCAAGGAGTACAGAAATCACTTTTTCTGAAAAGTATTTTCTCAATGATTCCTGTTCAGGTAACAAGCCCATTGCTCAATCTTCTAAATCTTGGGATGCCAGATCAGTCCCTGGTCTCTTGGGATGCCAAATGGTCTGCCAAAAGTAGCAGCAGAGGCCTAACTGTTATCTGATGCAACCTGACCCTCTAGGTTATTTGGGGATTGCACTGCCGCAGCATATGTTGGCACAACTTCTGCCCTTGCATGCAGACGTGTACTACCCTATGCCTACGCTTGCACTGGAGCTCCAAATCGAACCAGCTGCACCCTCTGCATATTCCAAATAGTCCAAATGTGCTCGAACATGCAGTAGTGTGTTAGTGTTTTAGGCAGGTGTGAATAAATGCTGTAAAAAAAGAATGCTTTCAAAAGTATAAATTTTATTATTTTTATAAATTTACAAAATGCAAAGAAAGCTAACAAAAGAAAAAAATAAATCAAATCAATTTTTGGTGTGACTACCCTTTGGCATAAAACCCGCATCAATTCTTACACTTATGCAAATTTAGGGATTTTGTAGATTTAGAGTAAGGTGTACGATTAACCAATTGTATCGGTTGTGTAGGTTGAAACAGCCATTACCTGAAACAGAAACAGCTGTGTAGGAGGCTTAAAGTGATTGTAAAACTATCACCTTCAAAAAACAACCCAATCAGTTTAACCACTTCCCTTGAACTTGAAGTGGTTGTACCAGGGTGCTGCCTGCAGCCAGAGGCATCACCACGGTACCGTTTTTATTAGAGCCGTCGGACAGCTTTCTGACGACAACTGATGTGGCTCAGCAGATGCTCGGCCTTTCTAAAGGAGCCGGAGGGGACGTCCCTCCACTCCCCTCCTCCCGCCGCTCTGCCCAGGTCTCCCGTCCCACAGGGAGACCTGAGCGACCAGTCGGCATGTCCGCCGGCTGGTCTGGGTCCCAAATGAAGCTGGATTGAGCTTCAATCGGGTCTCCGATGAAGTAACCCAGAAGTCACGTCATGATGTCACTTCCGGTTTAAAATGTCATTTCCAGATCAGGATTGCCGCCTTGCAAACCTGCGTCACTGTAGCCTGATGATGGAAGGCCCAGGAGGCCCCAAGCACCCGAGAAGAGTGTTTCCCGACAGGAAATGGAGAAACCTGATCCATGATGGAATAGGCCTGAATCACCGTCTGTCTAATCCATCTGGAAATGGTCGCAGAGGAAGCGGACAACCATTTCCGAGGCCCATCTGTAAGCACAAATAGTGAGTCTGACTTCCTAAAAAGACTCTGTAGCCGCCAGGTACACCCTAATTGCCTGAACCACATCCAAGGCATGCAAGGCAAGTTCCTTAGGATGTTTTGGCCTGGGACACAGGGAAGGCAACACAATGTCTTCATTCAAATGGAAATCAGAAACAACCTTTGGGAGGAACGACAGACAGGGGCGAAGAACTACCTTATCTCTGTGAATCACCAAGTAAGGTGAACGAAAAGATAACACCGCCAGTTCCAACACCTTGTGCGCAGAGGTGATAGTCACTAAAAAAAAAAAAACAGCTTATGAGACAACGTAAGCAAGGGTATCTCCCGAAGATTCTCAAAGGAAGGCTTCTGGAGAAGCGAAAGCAACAAATTGAGGTCCCAAGGCAGCAACGGAGACCGCAAACCAAATGTCGAACACCCTAAAAGAAAGATATGCATCAGGGAGTGTGTGGCCAAGGGTCATTGGAAGAAGACTGCCAAAGCGGACACCTGGCCCTTGATGGTACTCAAGGCAAATTTGTGTTCAACAAACGACTGAAGGAAGGTCAATATCCGAGCCACCGAGAAGTAGCAAGGATGAACCAAAGAGACTCACACCAGGCAATGTAGGATTTCCACGTACAATGGTAGATCTTCCTAGAAGTAGATTTTCTAGCTTTTAACAGCGTTGGAATCAGACTCAGATAAACCCCTATCCATCAGCACCTGACGTTCAACAGCCAAGCCGTAAAGCAGGATGTAAGATTGGTCCTTGGGACAGCAGATCCTCCCTGAGAGGAAACTTCCAGGGAACGTTGGCGGCCAAACGCACCAGTTCGGCGTACCAAGCCCGGCGAGGCCAGTCTGGAGCCACTAAGATGACCGGATTCCCATCTGCCTCAATCCTGCGTAGAAGTCTTGGCAGAAGCTTGAGAAGAGGGAAGGTGTAAATCACATGATACTGACCCCACGGGGCCTCGAGCAGGTCTGTGGCGTCCGCCAGAGGATCCCGTGACCAAGCCACAAACCTCTTTACCTTTCTGTTAAATAGAGACACCAACAGATCCACTTCGGGGGTGCCCCACCGGAGACACCTCCAGATGAAGGGACCACTCCCCTTGGTTCAACCTCCGCCGACTGAGGTAATCCGCCTGCCAGTTTTCCACCCTGGGAATGTATGTGGCTGAGAAGGCTGGAACAAACAGTTGTGCCCACCTTAGAATGCCAGCTACCTCCAGAGCCGCCAGGACACTTCTCGCGCCCCCCTGGTGACTGACATAAGCCACGGCTGTGGTATTGTTATATTGAATACATACTGGATATCCCTGAAGACAATCCGTCCAATGTTTCAGGCACAGTCTGATAGCTCAGAGTTCCAAGACATTGATTATTCATTCAGGACTCTTTCCGTGTCCAGATCCCTTGAGCAGAATTTATGCAGAGGACACCTGCCCAACCGGACAGGCTGGCATCCATGGTGACCACTGTCTAATACAAGGGGAGGAACCAGAAACTGCGGATACTTGTTCCATTTTGCCAGAATCTCCCTTGCAGAGACCTCGTATGGAACTGTGCAAACTGAACCGTCTCGAAAGTAGACACCATCAGGCCCAGCACGAGCATGCAAGAGGGATGACATCTGCTGGACAGCAGGAAACGAATTTCAGCCTGCACTTTCTGGAGTTTGTCCAGAGGAAGGAGCACCCTGGCAAAGGCAGAGTCCAGAGTCAGACCCAAATAGTCCAGCTTGTGGACCAGACCAGAGAAGACTTCTGAAAATTCAGCCAAACTCCCTAAGCTTGTGTGGTGATTTCCAGGTTTTCCATCAGAGCAGTAGGAGACTCGGCTCACAGGAGGATGACATCCAAGTAGCCCAGTACCACGATCCCCCATTGGCATAACAATGCAAGCACCGGGGCCAACACTTCATGAAGACCCAAGAAGCAGAGGAGAGACCAAAAGATAACTCCAGAAACTGAAAATGCTCCTCTCCCACGGCGAAGCAGGGGAAGCGTTGGAGATCAATATTGGAATGTGAAAGTAGGTTTCCTTGATGTCGATGAAGGCAAGAAAATCCCCCAGATGCAGGGAAGCCACCACCATGCAAACGGACTCCATTCTGAACTTCTGCACCCGCACAAAGCAGTTCAGCGCCTTGAGGTCCAGAATTGGACGCACCTGCTTCCTGACCGGGGACTGTAAATGGGTTTGAGAAAAACCCCTGAAAACATTCCAAAGTCGGAACCATCACCCATAAAGAAAAGGTCTTGCACCGCCCCAAAAAGAGCATGTAAGCGGATCGGGGACAGTCACACGTCGGAAGGAAGAACCTTACCGGAGTGTAAGAACAAAACTCGATCTTGTAGCCGGACCGAATTACCTCGTGGACCCACTTGTTCTCATACCAGGGGAGTCCATGGGTCCAGGAACCAGCGAAGACGACCACCCACCTCAGATACGGTTGAGGGCACACCTGCCTGCAGAAGGGGCCTTGTGCACAGGTCTGGAGAAGCCCGCACTTGACTTGTCAGACCAAGTTCGCTTGGATCCTCCAGTGGGGGCTCCGTAGCCCTTGATCAGCTGGTCCGCCAGCTAAGCAAAGGCAGGGAGGAGCTACTCCACCTCCAGGTCATGGCATAAAAGCTGCAACACAAGGGCAATGGTAATTATCTGCCTCAGTGCCGAACCAGCTAGGGTGTACAAATTGCTGGCCACAGCCTCCACCCTCCTGTCTGCCGGGTCCTTAAAGGCTGGGGACTCCTTAATCGGAATCATGGTTGCCTTGTTTAATCTAGAAATCTGAGGGTCCACCACCGGTGGAATAGTCCCCTTCATAAGGAGGGACTCCTCATCGGGGTATCGCCTAGCAACTCGCTTAGGGACTCCAAGGGGATGCTTTGGTCATCCCCCCACTCTTCAGTGACAATTTTGTCAAATTAGGAGGGGAAAGAGAACTCTTTGCTGCTATGGATGGCTTGTGAGTGCCAAAGGGAACCTGTGCCTCCGTCGCAGCTGCGTCCTCCAACTTAAAGTCTCAAGCACAGATACAATAAGTGCGTCCACCAGTGCCTTTTCGTGCACAGTTGCAGAAGCAGAAGAATTATCCTCACTATCTGAGGATTTAGGGCACGTGGCCATAGACCCAGCAGGGTGACTCACATCCGTGGCGGCCAAATCAGATTCAAGATCTGAGGAAACCGATGAGGCAGAGCAAGGCAGGAAGGGCTTTTATGCCAGCCCATCGCCCAAAAACCACCTCCACCCAGGAGACAAGGGACTCCAGGACCACCGTCAGTGCATCAATGGATGGAACCCAGAGGGCCCTGCAGCCCCAAAGAGGGGATCAGGTGGGGAGATGTGCTCCAAAGATTCCATTTACCAGCGGAACCCCACAAAAATGTGTAAAACACTACTAAGGGACAACCCCCACCGCTCTGGCAGCACCACCTTATTGCCAGTCATAGAGCACGAATCGATCCTCAGCAGAGAGTGAGAGGACCCCACCAGACTCTTCCCCCCCCCCCCCCCCCCGCAAAAACCAGGCAACGCAGCCTCCAGGAGAATCTACATTGGACAAGCGGCGATCAGGAAAGAAAAGGATCCAGGAGTCAGCATCAGGGGATGAGGAGGGGTTCCCACCGCCGAAATCACCACCCAGAGGGCTCCACTGTCATGTCATGGCCGCCGCTATTTTCAATGGCAAACCACTGCGAAATAGCCGCCGGGCTACACAAACATGGCCCCAGTGCATTGAAGCACACAGGAAATAAAAAAAAATGGCGGCCCTGCGCAGCACCATGAGGCTCCCAAGAGGGATTTCTAGGCCTCAAGGACAAGCCAAGGCAGGCGCCCCCACCAGGTAAAACACTCCCCCCAAACAGCCGATCGTCCAGTCGCTGGCGGTGCACCCCCCTTCCCCATGGCCAGTATGTAGCCCTGCCCCCCTCCCAGGAGGTGGCAAGATCACCCACACAGCCCCAGCCTAAGTGGAGGGGGGGGGAGAATAGGATAGGGAGACAGATAAAGAGGGGTGAATGATGGGAAAGAGGGAAACCCAGGGGTCCGACCGTCCCAAGGAGGGGGCCACGTCCACCCCAAAACCGCTTCAGACCGAACCCCTTGCCATCGGAATGGGGGGGCTATCGGCCAGGAGGAACGCGGTGACCGGGGCGAGACCCGGCAGTATTCGACCGCAGGAGGCGTTTAACTCAAAGGCCAGCCCCCGCCCGGTGGGGCTATTTTGTGGCCGACCTAGGGCGGAGCTGAGGTCTGCGTCCACTAGGCCAAACTGGGGTAACCACTGGATCTACAGTGCGAAAGTATTCGGCCCCCTTGAACTTTGCGACCTTTTGCCACATTTCAGGCTTCAAACATAAAGATATAAAACTGTAATTTTTTGTGAAGAATCAACAAGTGGGACACAATCATGAAGTGGAACGAAATTTATTGGATATTTCAAACTTTGTTAACATATGGGACGGCCAGGTCTTCGTAGATTTGCAGTAGTCTGATACTCCTTCCATTTCAATATTATCGCTTGCACAGTGCTCCTTGGGATGTTTAAAGCTTGGGAAATCTTTTTGTATCCAAATCCGGCTTTAAACTTCTCGAAAACAGTATCTCGGATCTGCCTGGTGTGTTCCTTGTTCTTCATGATGCTCTCTGCGTTTTAAACGGACCTCTGAGACTATCACAGTTCAGGTGCATTTTTACTGAAACTTGATTACACACAGGTTGATTCTATTTATCATCATTAGTCATTTAGGTCAACATTGGATGATTCAGAGATCGGAGTTTGCTGCACTGAAAGTAAAGGGGATGAATAATTTTGCATGCCCAATTTTTCAGTTTTTTATTTGTTAAAAAAGTTTGAAATATCCAATAAATTTCGTTCCATTTCATGATTGTGTCCCACTTGTTGATTCTTCACAAAAAATTACAGTTTTATATCTTTATGTTTGAAGCCTGAAATGTGGCAAAAGGTCGCTAAGTTCAAGGGGGCCGAATACTTTCGCAAGGCACTGTAGATTATACAGCCCCTCGCCCAGTCCGGCAGTTGATTGAAGATCTCACAGGAACAAACCAGGAGAAACATTTTGATCTAAAAAATGAAAAAATTTCCAGAACGAGAGATCCCAGCAAGGAAGTAGGTCCTTACTCCTGACCAGGCAGAAAAAAAGGTTTTTGCAGGCTGCTGTTAGGAGGATCTGGTCCTCTTTGAGGGTGTATTGTTTTGATTGAGCTCCTTTTTACCTGGTTTGGTTGGCTATAGTTAGCCTTGGGAATTTCTTCTTCGCTGTCCCCACCCCTCATTTTTAACACTGCTTTGGGACGTCCCAATGGTTAAGAAGATCAGGAACTGTGTCCGTCAATGAACAAAAGAGAAAATGGAATTTTTGACTTACCGTAAAATTAATTTCTCTGATGTTCATTGACGGACACAGCACCCACCCCTCTGTGGAGCTGTAAATCTTCCGACACTGCTTGCAACAAAACTGAGTACCTATAGCAGAGAGAGGGAGTATACCCCCTGGGACTGCCCATAGGCATAGCCAGACATTTTTTCTGCCTAGTGTCTTACTCCTGTAGGGGGCAGCATAACCCAATGGTTATGAAGATCAGAAGCTGTGTCAGTCAATGAACACAGGGACTCCTCAATATAAACACACACATATACATAATGTTTGGGGGTTCCAAGTACTTTTCTAGCAAGAAATACTGATTTTAACTTGTAAACAACATGTGTCAGAAATGGGGTTGGTCCTTAAGTGGTTAAAATACAAATGAGAAAGGCAAAATATTTGTGTAGGGATATAGAAAAAAAATATATAAATACCTTTTTCCCTTTTTTATAAGTAATCACATTCCCGCTTTTTAGCTGCATCAGAGCTGGTGGGAGGAGAAGAAGCAGCACACTGAACTTCCCAGTGAAAGGCTGTGCAGGGGAGATGTATCAGGTCTCTGATGTTCATTGACAGACACAGCTCCTGTCATTCTTGACCACTGGGTTCTCCTGCCCCCTACAGGAGTAGGAAACTAGGCAGAAAAAACTTCTGGCTACACCCATGGGTAATCCCAGAAGGTATACACCCTCTCTCTGCTATAGTAACTCAGTTTTGCTACAAGCAGTGTCATGAGAATTATACTACCACAGAGGGGTGGGTGCTGTGTCCGTCAATGAACATTGGAGAAATGGATTTTACTGTAAATCACAAATTCCCGTTTTCGCTTTCGTTCATG
The DNA here is from genome assembly GCF_965119305.1 of Pelophylax lessonae. Taxonomy (NCBI): domain Eukaryota; kingdom Metazoa; phylum Chordata; class Amphibia; order Anura; family Ranidae; genus Pelophylax; species Pelophylax lessonae. Next base: position 355,051,394 of record NC_138770.1, read on the forward strand.
GACAGACACAGCTCCTGTCATTCTTGACCATTGCGATGTCCCAAAGCAGTGTCAAACATAAGGGGTGGGAAACCGCAAAAAATTCTCAAGGCTTAATAGTAGCGAACCAGGCGACTGGCTCAACCAAAACAACTGGAGCCCACCTGAAAAAACCAATACACCCTCAAAGAGGATCAGGTCCTCTTAACAGCAGCCTTCAAAACCTTGCGGCCAAAGGAAGCATCCGCAGCTGCCAACACATCCACTTTGTAACACTTTGTAAAAGTGTGCACCGATGACCAGGTGGCCGCCTTGCAAACCTGCGTCACTGACGCTTGATAACAGGGAAAGGAGGAACCTGACCCCTGATGGAAAAGCCCTGAACCACTGTCTGTCTGATCCATCAGGAAATGGTTGCAGAGGAAGCAGACAACCTTTTGCCAGGTCCATCCATGGGCACAAATTGAGAGTCTGACTTCCTGAAAGACTCTGTAGCTGCCAGGTACACCCGATTTGCCCGGACCACATCCAAGGCATGCAAGGCAGTTTCCTTCGGATGTTTAGGCCTGGGACATAGAGAAGGCAACATAATGTCTTCATTCAAATGAAAGTCAGAGACCACCTTAGGAAGGAATGATGGACAGGGGCAAAGCATCACCTTATCCTTGTGAATCACCAAAAAAGGTGCAGAAGTAATAGCCATTAAAAAGACCACCTTCTGGGACCGCGTAAGCAGGGGAATCTCCCGAATATTTTCAAAAGTAGGCTTCTGTAGAGCTAAAAGCACCAAATTAAGATCCCAAGGCGGCAACTTAGCTCGCACTGGAGGAACCAAATGTTGGACACCCTGAAGAAAGGAACACACCAGGGTGTGTGTGGCCAAAGGTCATTGGAAAAAGACCCCCAAGGCCGAGACCTGGCCCTTGATGGTACTCAAGGCCAAATTCTGTTCAAGGCCCCGTTGAAGGAAGGTTAAGATATGAACCACGAGGTGCGAAGATGAACCCCAAGAGACTCGCACCACGCAATATATAGGTCTTCCACATACGATGGTAGATCTTCCTAGGAGGTAGATTTCCTAGCTTTTACCAACGTAGGAATCACGGACTCAGACATACCTCTATCCTTTAGCACCTGGCATTCAACTGCCAAGCTGTCAAAGCCAGCGACTTTAAAGCAGGATGGAAGTTCGGGCCCTTGGGACAGCAGCTCCTCCCTGAGAGATAGCTTCCAAGGAACATTGGCGACCAGCCACACTAGATCGGCGTACCAGACTCGGCGGTGCCAATAGGATGACCGGAATCCCTTCTGCCTCGATCCCATGTAGGTGTCTGGGCAGAAGCTTGAGAGAAGGGAAGGCGTAGATCAGACGATACTCAACCCACAGGGCCACCAGCGCATCTGCCAGAGGATACCTTGACCGACCTACAAACCTCTGCACCTTTCTGTTGAGCCGAGATGCCAACAGATCCACCTCGGAGGTGCCCCACCAGAGACCCAGCAGATGAAACACCTCAGGATGAAGGGACCACTCCCCGTGGCCCAACGCCTGCTAACTGAGGTAATCTGACCCGGGAATGTGTACCGCGGAGAGGGCAGGAACGAACCGTTCTGCCCACCTTAGAATGCCGGCTACCTCCAGAGCTGCCAGGGCACTTCCTGTGCCGCCTTGGTGATTGAAATAGGCCATGCCCGTGGCATTGTCTGGCAAACTGGGCATCCCTGAAGACGATCCGTCCAATGATCCAGACTCAGTCTGATCGCTCTGAGTTCCAGGACATTGATCGGTAGTCTGGACTCTTCCAGCGTCCAGATCCCCCAAGCAGAATGCTTGCCGAGGACGCCTTCCCAGCTGGACAGGCTGGCATCCATAGGGACCACTGTCCAATACAAGAGGAGAAAGAATTTTCCCAGCCAAATCGCCAGAGAGTGAAGCCACCATATCAGGGACTTCTTTTGTTCTCTGACTCAGCCGGATCGAATTGTCCAGACTGCAAAAGTCTTGTCCTATTTGGTCAGAATCTCCCTTTGCAGGGACCTCGTATGGAATGGTGCAAATAAAACTGCCTCAAAAGGTAGATACCATCAGGCCCAGCACCCGCATGCAAGTCCAGAGGGATGACCATCTGCTGGACAGCAGTAGACGAATTGCAGCCTGCAATTTCTAGAGTTTGTCATGGGGAGGGAGCACTCTGGCTATGGCCGAGTCCAGAGTCAGGCCCAAATAGTCCAGCTTCATGGATGGAACGAGGGCAAAATTCAGAATCCAGCCGAACTCCCGCAGAGTTCATATTGTGATCTGAAAGTTCTCCACCAGAGGGAGACTCCGCTTGCAGAAAGAGATCGTCCAAGTAGCCTAGTACCGCGATCCCTTGTTGGCGTAAGCAAGGCTAGCACCGGAGCCAACACTTTTATGAAGACCTGATGAGCAGGGGCGAGACCAAAGGGTAAACGCCACAGACTGATAATGCTCCTCTCCCACAGCAAAGCGGAGAAATCGCTGGTGACTGGCACATATTGGAATGTGAAGATGGGCATCCTTGATTTCTATTGAGGTGAGGCAATCCCCCTGATACAGGGATGCCACCACCGTTTGAATGGACTCCATTCTGTACCCGCGCTAACCAATTTAGCGCCTTGAGGTCCAAGATTGGACGCACTTTGCCTTCCTTCCTGGGGACTGTGAACAGGTTTGAGTAGAAACCCTGAAAATGTTACGAAGTCGGAAACCGGGACAATTACTCCTTGATGTAACAGGTCTTGTACCGCCCCATACAGACCCTGTAACCGGCCTGGGGACAGGTGCAAGTTGGAGGGAAAAAACCTTGCCGGGGGACAAGAGCGAAACTATCTTGTAGCCGGACCGAATGACTTTGTGGACTCACTTGTCTTGCACCAGAAAAGTCCATGGGTCAAGAAACCAGCGAAGACGTTCCCCCCACCCCCGATACAGGTGAGGGGGCACCTTCATGCAGAAGGAGCCTTACCCGCGGGTCTGCAGAAGTCTGCTCTCAGCTTGCCAGACCAGGTTCCTTTGGATCTGCCAGAGGAGGCCCTGAAAGGCTTCGAGCCCTTGTCAGTCGACCCTGAGGGACGATAAAACTTCTCATGAGCCGAAAAGAAAGGTCCACGTCAAGGCCTTTTTAGAAGTCTGGTCCGCACACGAGCACTTGAGCCAAAAGACACGCCGAAAGACCACCACCAAAACAGAGGTGAGAAATCAGAGGAGCCGCGTCCAAAGAGCCAGCACAGATAAAGTGCAGCCCCTGAACCAGCTGGTCTGCCAGCTCTGCAAAAGACAGGAGGGAGCTATTCTCCCTCCAGGTCACGGCGTAGGAGCTTAGCCCAATCGGTCAGAGTTTGCAACACTAGGGCAATGGTAAATACTGGCCTCATTGCCGAACCGGCCAGAGTGTACATAATGCGGGCCACAGCCTCCGCCTTCCGGTCAGCCGGATCCTTAAAAGCCGGGGACTCTTCCACCAGAATCATGGTTGCATGGTTTAATCTGGAAACCGGAGGGTCCACCACTGGTGGCACAGTCCACTTCTTAAGGAGGGACTCCTCATAGGGGTAACACCTAGTAAAGTGCTTAGGAACCCCACGGCTATGTGGCAATTCTGTCAAAATAGGTTGGAAACGAAAACACCGTTGCTGCTGTGGATGGTTTGTGAGTGCCAAGAGTACCTGCGCCTCCCTCGCAGCTGCGTCCCCCCATCTTTAGGGTCTCACGCAGAGATACAATCCGTGCATCTACCAGCGCCTTTTCATGTGCGGTCGCAGACGTTGAGGAATCATCCTCACTATCAGAGGATTCCAGGCACGTGCACGCAGACCCAGCAGGGTGACCCACGTCTGTGCCGGCCGAATCACAATCAGGATCTGATGAGACACATAAGGCGGGGGGCGCTTTTTTCTGGCCCGTCACCTGCAAGCCGCCTCCACCCGGGACACAAGGGTGGAACTCGGAGGGCCCCGCAGCCTCAGAGAGCGGATCAGGTGGGGAAACGTGTTCCAAAGACTCTATGAGTAACCAGGGGGACCCCCAGAAAAAAAGTGTAAGGGACAACCCCCACCGCGCTGGCAGCATCACTAGGTCACCAAGCACAAGGCACAGAGCGATCCTCAGCAGAGAGGGAGAGAGAGGACCCCACCAGACTCACCACCCGCCGACACAGGCACCGGCAAACACAAGGAGAATCTGCACTATGGGTGCTGCGATCAGGAAGCTAGATGATCAAGGAGTCAGCACCACCGAAATCACCACCCATTGGGCTCCAACTGTCATGGCCACCGCTATTTGCAATGCAAACCACAAGAAAATAGCCGCCGGACAACACAAACATGGCCGCTGTGTATAGGAATACACAAGGCTACAACAAAATCCGCGTGGCACCACAAGGCCTACAGGAACCCAGAAATCGGGAGACCAGTCCTCAGGATAGATCCAGGCAAAGCAAGAGCCCCCACCACTCAATCATCCAGTCGCCAGCGGGGGACCCCCCTCGCCAGTTAGCGCCCTGCCCCATCCCAGGAAAGTGGTCAGACCACACCAAAAAATACATCCCAGGCGTACGTTTGGGGGGGGGGGGGCGGAGATGGGTTTCTGCAGGAAGGAGGGGAACCTGGGGGTCCGACCCTCCCAAGGAGGGGTCCGCATCCACCCCAAAACCCAGGGGTAGAGGGTGGACAGCTGCTCATCATATCAGGAACCAGGCGGGCACCGCTCCAGACAGATCCTCCTCTCCAGCTAAATGGGGACCGGGGGGGGGGGTTCTTGGGTCGGCCAGAAGGAACGCTGCAACACAGGCTGAGATCAGGTCATAGTGGGGCTATGTCGCGGCCAACCTAGCGCAGAGCTGAGGCCTGCACGCGCGCGCTGACCAGACTGGGGTGACCACTGGATCTAGATTATCCAGCCTGTAGCCCAGTCTTGCAGTTGATCGTAGATCTCACAGGAAAAATCCAGGAGGAAAACATTTTCTATCTAAAAAATTTTGCCATGACCGAAGATCCAAGGAAGGAACTAGGTCTTTACTCCTGACTAGGCAGAAAAAAACTGAGGGGCTATAGGAGAGAGGGAGTATACCCCCTGGGACTGCCCATGGGTGTAGCCAGAATCTTTTTCTGCCTTAAGTCCTACTCCTTTAGGGGGCAGCATAGCCCAATGGTCAAGAATGACAGGAGCTGTGTCCATCAATCAATGAATGAAAGAGAATTTTTTTTTTTTTTTAAAGAAGTGCAGCCAAAAATCCATACCTCTGACATGGAAACAAGGCTAGGTAACTATGCATGAAAACTATGAACTGGCGGGGTGCAGAAAAATAGCAGCAGTTGCTCTGGATTGAAGACATTTTAAATATTTGAAGCAGGAGGCAGTTTGTTTGCGGACGGGCTGAAGAGAGGCACAATAATGAGGGTCTACAGGGAACAATGAAGCATAGTGGAGGTTCCTTGCAAGTTTGGGGCTGCAATTCTGTAAATGGAGTTGGAGATGTGGTCAGGATCAATGGTATCCTCAATGCTGAGAAATAAGGGACACATACTTATGCCATATCATCAGGGATGTGTGCGATTGGCCCAAAATTTATTCTACAGGATGACAACGACCCCAAACATACAGCCAATGTCATTAAGAACTATTTTCAGTGTAAAGAATGGGTGGTCCTGGAAGTGATGCCCCGATCTCAATGAGTCTGCCTACATCCACAGAGGATCTGTGGTTAGTTCAATAAGATGTTTTGAACAACCTTCCAAGTTCCTTCAAAACCTCTGTGCATGAGTACCTAGAGGAATTGAGGCCATTTTGAAGGCAAAGGGTGGTCACACCAAATGTTTTTTTTTATTTTGATTTCTCTTCATAAACTATTAAGACTTCTATTTCTGAAAGCATTCTTAATTTACAGCATTTTTTCACACCTACCTAAAACTTTTGCACAGTGGTGTATATGTATATATGGGCATTGTATATAGGCACAGAGCCAGAAAAAGAACTAGCTGGAAGAACAATTACCTAGAGAGGACCAACACTACTACTCACAAGAGGGTGAGTATATGAGACACCTTTGCTATCTGCTCCACTGTGCTGGCATTGCCCCTCCTGAGTAATTAAGGAACTTTATAGCAGGGTGACTTTAGGGCAAAAAAACAAAACAAAAGAAAACACAATCATGGAGGTACAGAATACCCTAACAGAACAGCTCCTGAGAGAATAGCTTAAAACGGATAATCCGGTTTTCTGTAACTTTAAATTGTTTGGTCCAAGCAAGTGCTGCCCTGTCTGTGCACTATATGCATGCCGCTCAGAATGACTTGGTATTGTTCCAGGTGTGACGGAAAGTCTCCGACTCACAACCAAAACCCAGCACTGTATACTTTATGTAGCTGAAGCTACATGCAGCTATAATGCTTCGTCAGTGCAGCTATTGTTTGCTTTACAATCAGGAGAGAAACTGGTCTCATGATGACTGTAGGGAATGCACCATGGAGAGGAAACAAAGAGGTAAATAAGAGATATTCTGAAAGTATCATAAATTTAAAAAAAACACAACCTCAAATTCCAAAGTTTACTATGCAATATATTATTATATGTATATTACATGTGTATGCACCAAGCTACAATTTGTTTATGGAACGAAATTTGTATTCAGAATTTTGACATATAAATCTTTAGATTAGTAATCTTGGCATGCAAGTATAACTCCCTACTTGAAACCTGCCCAAAAGGGAGCACGGATTCTTAAATTAACACAGTTCACACACTACCCATCTTAAAACTTGAACTGTTGCGTGTTACACTCACAGCAAAAGCTAACAGGTGGGAGCCTAACTATGCACGTTCTTTGTCCAAGAGGTATAGTATGGACTCTGCATTATCTTCCTAACAGAATATCTGACTCTGGTGTGCATCAGACCTTAAAGCAGAACCTCACCCTAAAAAGGGAAATTGCACATTATGCCCCCCCATTACTCCCACTTGTTTGAAGGGGGGGTTGGCGAGAAGGGGAAGTGGGTACCTGGTTTTTAGTGACATGGCAAAGGTCTCAGAAGACTTAAGGGCCATTCAATAAGTGCACAGTGGGCAGCTGGTTATAAATCTGCAAGGAAGACTGGTGAAGAAATGGTTAAGGTGAGCACAGCGCTGAGCCCCTGGACAGTTAAGTGTCCTTTTATTAAAAAGTTAGCAGCTAGAGTATTTGTAGCTGCTGACAATTTTTTTTATCCAAAAGGTTGAAGAACTGCTTTAATTATCTAACCAATTAAATTAGTTTTTGTTAAAAGAAACACAGAATACTTCTAAATTCTCTACACGAACAACTATTTAGGAATTTTCATTCATAAAATCAGTAAAAATGGATTTTTGTAAAATCTTACCGTAAAATCCTTTTCTCTTAAGCTCATTGACAGACGTAGTCCTCCTTGATTAATATCAACTCGGGTTATACTGCCCTCTACGGGAGTAGGACTAGACAGGAAAGAAAACGTTCTGGCCACACCCTAGGGGCAGTCCCAGAGGGTATATCCTCTCACTTCCTGCTACAGCAAATCAGTTATGTCACAAAGCAGTGTTTAGAGAATTTAACCCAACCCAACCCAACTCAAAAACAGAGGGGCGGGTACTACGTCTGTCAATGAGCTTAAGAGAAAAGGATTTTACGGTAAGATTTTACAAAAATCCATTTTTCTCTGTCGCTCATTGACAGACGTAGTCCTCCTTGATTAATATCAACTCGGGACGTCCCAAAGCAGTGCCACAAATGAGGGGTGGGAAAATGGAAATCAAAATCCAATCTAGAAGGCCCAACCGGTGCCAACTAGAAGTTTAAAAGGCTCATCAATCAAAAGATGAGACTCAACAGAAATTCCAACGGAAAAAAACCCTCGAGGTAGACCACCGGTCTCCTCAAATTGCGGTCTGCAAAACCTTGCGGCCAAATGAGGCATCCACCGATGCCATCACATCAACTTTATAAAATTTTGTAAAGGTATGCACCGACTACCAGGTAGCCGCCTTGCAAACCTGGACCACTGACGCCTGATGGCGGTAGGCCCAAGAAGTACTGAGCGCTTGAGTGGAGTGCGCCTTAACAGGGAACGGAGGATTCCGACCCTTAATAGAATAAGCCTGTACCATCGTCTGTCTAATCCATTTGGAGATAGTCACGGCAGATGCAGGCAACCCCTTTCTGGGGCCATCCGTGATCACAAAAAGTGAATCCGTTTTACGGAACGATTCCGTAGTCTTCAGGTATACCCCGATTGCCCGCACCACATCCAAGGAATGCAACGCACATTCCCGAGGATGACTGGGCTTAGGACACAAGGAAGGTAGCACAATATCTTCATTCAGATGAAAGTCTGAAAACCACCTTAGGAAAAAAGATGACTTCGGATGAAGAACTACCTTATCCCTATGAATCCCCAGATATGGGGAATGACACAATAATGCAGCCAGTTCTGACACCCTGCGTGCAGAAGTGATAGCCACCAAGAAGGCCACCTTCTGGGATAATGTAAGCAACGGAATCTCCCTCATATTTTCAAAGGGAGGTTTCTGAAGAACCGACAACACCAAATTAAGATCCCAGGGTGGTAAGGGCGCGCGCACTGGCGAAGCCAAGTGCTGCACCTCCTGGATGAAATTCCGCACCAAGGAATGAGTAGCCAGAGGCTTCTGAAAGAAGATTGCTAACGCTGAAACCTGACCCTTGATCGTGCTCAAGGATAGTTTCTGCTCAACCCCCTTTTGCAGAAAAAAACAAGATTCGGGTCACCGAATAAGTACGTGGGGGAAAACTCCTACGATTCACACCACGCAATATAAGCCTTCCATGTGCGATAATAGACTTTGCTGGAAGTCGCTTTTCTTGCTTTAATTAGAGTAGGAATAACTGAAGCTGACAATTCCTTGTCCTTCAGTACCTGGGTCTCAATGGCCAGGCCGTTAAAGCCAGCGACTGTAAAGCACGATGGAAGATCGGTCCTTGAGACCGCAGATCCTCCCTGAGAAGAAGTCTCCAAGGAGCGTCCGCGACTAGTCTTGCCCAAGTCGGCGTACCCGGCTTGACGAGGCTAGCCCGGAATACCTGGAGTTCCCTCCACCTCTATCCTGCGGAGAAATCTCAGCAGTAACTTGAGAAGGGGGAAGACATACAGTAGCTGATACTTCCCCTACGGGGCGCTCAGCGCGTCTGCTGCGTCCGCTAGAGGATCGATCTCCGGGGTGCCCCAATGAAGGGACAGCTGGTGAAATACCTCTGGATGAAGAGACTATTCCTCTTGATCCAGAATCTGACGGCTGAAATAATCTGCCTGTCCACCCCCGTGATAAATATCGCGGAGAGAACTGGAACAACTGTTCCCCCAATAGGAATGTTGGCCACTTCTATGGCCGCCAGGGCACTCTTGGTGCCCCTTGGTGATCGACATAAGTCATGACCGAGGCATAGTCCGATTGGATCCGAACCGGGCTGCCCTGGAGCTGCTCGGTCCAGTAAATCAGACAAAGTCTGATCGCTCTCAGTTCCAACACATTTATCGGTAACCTGGAATTTTTCAGAAGAAATGACTTCCCCTGGCTGAGCATCAGAGACCGAAGCCACCAGACCAGAGCCTTCCTGGTCCGCTCGCTCAATCGGATCCGATTGTCCAGGGAATCGGGATTCAGATTCCATATGAGAAGAATCTACTCTTTGGAGAATTCGGGTATGAGACTGGGCAAACGGTACTGCCTCTAAAGAGGCGACCATCAATCCCAGCCAGTTGACGGACAGCAACATCCGAATCATTGACTGAATCTTCTGGAGTTTCTCCGCATGGAGAAACACTCTTGCCAAGGATGTATCCAAAATTAGGCCCAGATAGTTCAGTCTCCTGGTGGGAACCAGGGATGATCTTAGGGAAAAGCAACGAAAACGCTGATGTCCTGCGAAGATGGGGATATGAAGATAGGCATCCTAAATGTCTATGGACGCCAGGAAATCCCCCTGATGCAGGGAGGCCACCACTGTATGGATGGACTCCATCTCTTCCAAGACCAGAATTGGACGCACCTAGCCCTTTTGCCTCGGCATTGTGAACAGGTTCGACTAGAACTCCTCCAAGGAATGGGAACTATCACTGCTTGTTGCATCAAGCTGTCCCTCGCAAAGCTTTTTAATCGACCCGGGGATGTCGAATATTGGAAGGGAAGAATCGCAGCGGTGGAAGTGATCGAAACTCGATCTTGTATCCCGACCATATGACCTTGCGAACCCCTTTATCCGGGATTCTGGAAAGCCCTGGATCCGGAAACCGGTGAAGACGTCCCCCCACCCTAGAGATGGGTGGGGCCCATTCTGTCAATCCAACGGGATAACAGTGGTTCTATTTAGTCTGGAAATCGGTGAGTCCACTATTGGTGGTACCGTCCATCTTTGTAATGAGGGATTCCTCAAAATGATAGCGCCTAGCAATGCGTTTGGAAATAGCAGGGGCTCGTTTACGGACGACCCCATTTGAGCAAGGGAAATCCTTCATCATTTTGGTAGGCTTGCTAGTACCAAGAAAGGAATACGAGTCTCCGCTACCTCTGCCGGTGTAACCTCAAGATTTAAGGTTTCCCAGACAGACACAACTAGTGCTTCCACCAACGCTTCTTGTGCTATGGCGGAGGCAGAAGCGTCCTCCTCACTGTCTGAGGAGACCGTACCTGAGACAGCAACCCCAGAAAAGGGGCTGCAATGACCAGCTCAGAATCTGTATCTGAAGTATCAGATGACATAGGGGTAGGCGGGGGTCGCTCTTCTTGACCCCCGTCCCTGACAGGCTACCTCCACCCGGGATACCAAAGACTCCAAAACTGCTGATAATGCATCATCACAAATGGGGTACTGGAGGGTCCTGCGGCCACCCCGAGGGGATCAGGTGGGGATACATGTGTGGCAGGGTTCATGTAACAAGACACTTGCCAGCAAACACAAAAAAATTAATTGCAAGAAAAACATTTTTTTTTCTTTTTTTTTTTTTAACTTAGTCCCCCAGCGCAATAGCGCCCCTCAGTCTACCTGCTTGGACCCCTCAGAAAGAGAGAGACCCCAAGGCTCACCTGATGCACAGAAGTTTCTTATCAACCTGCTTCCAGCACTGTGTTACAGACAGGAAGTCTTTGGCTTGCTTTCCCTGGGCCAAGGAGGCGGCTCCGCCCCTTTACACGCCTTCCGGCGCCTCCCAATTACTCCACGAGGTGTTTGGTCACCTCAAACATGGCCGCCCCCATGCTGGAGACACGAGGCTACGCAAATATGGCGGCCTCATGCGATCTGCAAGAAAAAATGGCGGCGGTCTGTATAGGATAGCGGCGGCTTGCAAGCTAGCAGCGGCCTGCGGGAGGTGTGCATTCGGCCTGTGCGGCCTACGGGATTGCCTCGGCCTGCGGGAGGTGTCCTCGGCCTGCGGGAGGCTGTGCGGCCTGTGGAAGTGACCGGCTTTCTGGAGGGATAGCGATCTGTGGCTGCAGTACTCAGGCATAGGCATCGGCCTGTGTACACACTGACATGTAGGATACCTCTATCCTCATGGTAATGCCTTTTAGTAGTCTGCCACTGACTTCAGTCACCCTTACAGTCATATAGTGACTTTAGATCGTCAGCTCCCAAACCAAGCCTCCTGGTTTCTATTCACAAAAATCACACTCAAATTGGGGGATCTGTGACCTGTTTTAGGATAGAGGGGAGACCCAGAAACTGAGTGTCCGACCATCCCAGAGAGGGGCCCGCGTCCACCAACAAACCCGACAGGGGGAGAGGGGGAACATTCTACTCACCATACCGAACCAGGCGGGCGCCAACTCCTGACAGAACCCCTCTCCACCGGGGTGGGGGGGCTGTCGACCAATACGGACGCCGTGACTCTGTTGGTCATTGGCGTCCAGGCGAGACGTTTAACTCGCAGGGTCAGTCCCCGTCCAGTGGGACTATGTCGCGGCCGACCCAGCGCGGAGCTATGGCCTGCACGCGCTCGTAGGCTGAACTGGGGTGACCACTGGATCTCAACATCCAGCCCGTCGCCCAGTTTCAGCGTACTTGCTTGAAGATCTCACAGGAACACTGGAGAAACAAAACTGTCTAAAAAAGTATTTCTAAAAAAAAATCCTGCCAGGACCGAAGATCCTAGCAAGGAATCTAGGTCCTTACTCCTAACTAGACAAAAAAAAACTGATTTGCTGTAGCAGGAAGTGAGAGGATATACCCTCTGGGGACTGCCCCTAGGGTGTGGCCAGAACGTTTTCTTTCCTGTCTAGTCCTACTCCTGTAGAGGGCAGTATAACCCGAGTTGATATTAATCAAGGAGGACTACGTCTGTCAATGAGCGGCAGAGAACAGACATTTGCCTCAATTTTCTTAGAAATAAAAGCTAGGGTACCTTTGATCTTTTGCTTGGTGTATACGCCTTTGAGTTACTGAAAATAAGCCTCACATCCTTGTACAAATCCATAGGAGATTTGTAAGTCCCAGCCTCAAGTTTTTCTTTTACGGTTCCAAAATCCATAGGTGTGTCTATAATGTCTCTATAATCCTATAAAATAAACACATTGTTGTACAACATTCCAACATCTTTTTCAGAGCTGAAAACAATAGGAGAGAGTCAACTTTTTTATTAACTTTAAATTCCATATCTTAGCGTACAGTACAAAATACAAGAATCATATCATAGACCATGGCGGTATTTGCCAAAAATTTCAGGTGAGTGGACACTGGTAAAAAAATGTTCCGCCCCCTAATGTATCTAAAGAACCTCTCTATGAAACTCCAGCTTTGTTAGCAAGCAATAAAGAAGATCATAGAGAAGAGAGGATCTGTGTCCTGTACACTCTAAGATAAGGAATTTACAGGCACTTCAAAATACTCTTTATTTTTATTGTACAGTACGTGACACATGATTCATGGACCATGGGACATCTCCAAGCAAAATTCTATGGGTTGGCAAAAAAAATACCTTAATAGTTGCAACAGGCTCACAGGAAAACAAACAGGGTCAGTAGACCCAAACGGTCAATAATGGAAACTCCTTGCTGCTGGAGCAGAGGTTTAACAGCCAATAACTAGTGTGAAGGAAGGTGAACCAATAGAAGCAGAGCGCAAGTAAAAGCGTAAACTATAGAGACTGCAGAGGCCCCAGAACCCTTCCCCAAGATGGGGAGACCTGTTCACTATGGGCAGAAGCACCCTAAGAAATGGATCAAAAATACAACCACCCAGCCGAGTGAGAACAGAGGGAGGAAGCCGCAGATGCCCCCTCCATGAAAGGAAAAAAAAAGAAAAAGGAGGCAGGTTACAAGGGAGGCATAGCATGCAGCCATAGATGTATTGTCTAACCCTTAGGGGAAGGGTCAAAAAGGAGAGGTAATTCCATGCAGCAGAAATTAGAGGGAAATAGAAGTTCCCAAGTCAAAGAAACTGCAGGGAAGCAGGGGGAGATTAGGTTTCCATTCTACCCTTGTTTTCAGGTGGGAAAAAAAGAGAAGTAGAACTGTTGAAGAGAATAAAGGCAGGAGATCCATGTCTAAGTCAGACCCCACAGGAGGAGATATTTATTTACAAGGGTAGGGTTGGGCTCAGCTACAAAGGCTTGCAGGAGTTCCCACAGGAAATCAGGTAGAATCCACCATCAGCATAACATGCCCTGACAGTGGTGCGCAGTAAGCTGAACGTACAGAGCGCAGCGGCCCGGGGTGCCCCACGTACAGAGCGCAGCACTCCGGGGTGCGCCACGTACAGAGCGCAGCACTCCGGGGTGCCCCACGTACAGAGCGCAGCACTCCGGGGTGCCCCACGTACAGAGCGCAGCACTCCGGGGTGCCCCACGTACAGAGCGCAGCACTCCGGGGTGCCCCACGTACAGAGCGCAGCACTCCGGGGTGCCCCACGTACAAAGTGTGCAACCCCAACCCCCCCCCCATTGTGTGCACCTGTAAGGGAGCTTAAGTTAGGGTACTGGAACAGTGTCTGTGGTAGATTTTTCTCTGGAACAAGTGAACAACTCATAACTTAAAGAGTTTTCTCAGGGACTGCAGCAGACTCGCTGCTGTCTGTACCCTGTTTTTCAAGAGCCTGCAATTTTCTACTGCTACAGATCTACAGATGAGGTTCTTCCCCTGTGGGGTAATCACAGAATAGACATGGATTGCAGGGGTTCAAGCTTTGTCTGTGTAGGTTAACTTTGGCAACACATGTGCTGACTGTGTTCCAATGGCCGTGTGTCAGTGGAAAATATTACCAGGTAGTTTGGCAAATAACTTGCATTCTCATCAGAAAAAGGGAGGCTGAAACTGCAGGGTCTTACAAGTACTATGTCAGTAGCAAAAAAACTTCCAGGAGACTTCCAGTGGACCTGTATCCCCCTCTGCTAACTCATTTAGTGCACAATGTATGATGCACCAAGGTGAGTATTAAACGCAGGATCAAGTGCCCTGGATGCAAACATTACAGGCCAGCCCTGCTACCATGAGTTCTGGGTATGGTTCCCAAGGTGTACACAATGATGAACAATTTGGAAACAGCTAGCAAGCCTTAAAGGGCAGTAAGCAGTCAGATGCTGATAAAATGACAGTTGAAGGAGGTGAAGAGTTCTGTTGAAATAAGTAGGAAAATGTTTTTCTTAGGTGTCCATCACCTAAGAAAACTAGCAAAAAGTTGGAGTGTCAGAATGAGCAAGGTTATAGGGATACACTAGATGGTGGATCACGCAAAGATTTTGCCAGTGTCCAATCACCTGAAGGTAGCAGCATTTAATGTCCATGGTCTATGGCTCGATTCTCGTGTCCCACACTGTATGATCAAAATATAAATGTTAAAATATATACATTCATGAAACCCACTGAATTTTTATATTGTATTGTATTACAACACATTTTAGCTTAAAGAAAAAGCAAACAAGGTAGGGGGAAAAAAATCGCATTAAATGTATTCCTATTTGAACTCCAAAAATTACATGAAGGCTAAAGACCCCAGCCTAAAACTGAAATACTTACTGAATATTGATGGAGGTCAACAGGGTGCCTAAAAGGCTCTGAGTCTTCGCACTGAAAAATTAGATTTAACAGCTCCTGGCATTGTTTCTTCCAAGACTGTAAATCATAAGACTGGGCTCGGCTACGCAGTTTTCTCCTTGGCTGGTATTCCTACAAATTAGCAAACAGTACTTAGAATTTAAGATTTGAAAATTCTGTAATATCTTGTACAACAATAATTCTAATAGAATGGCCAATATAAAGCCAGCCTAAGTGTGCTGTCTTGATCTGTGATTAAATAAAGTAGGCCTTGCACGAGAATACCACGGAGACGGCCGTTTGCCGACCTTTCATGCAATTATTAACAGGTTGGCTGTTAGACTGATCCTCTTGTTTCATTTGAGTCTCCCTTTAATGTTGAGGTCTGTGTGTAAACAGCTGCTAGGCAACTAGAATTTTCAGAAGGAAGACACGTATGGCAGTCCCATATGTTTAATATGACAGAAGAGGATAAAAAATAGCATGAAACAGAACTTTTTCTCTGGTACATTGAGGGACACAGCAAATCAGATAATGTGAGTTTCTACTACTGCTTACAGGATTGGACACTGGCCAAACCAAGGATAACTTCTACTCTGTCCTAGTAGAATGGATGACAGTTTAAAGTCACCAGCACTCCAAATTCATGTGCTTCATGCAGTGACTGTTACTTTGCGAACATTAGTTTCTTATGCCATATGTGACTTGGCAATCACAACAAATGCATGAAAAACATTAATAAACATTAATGTTGGGATCCACTCAAATAACCGAGTGGCAGCTGGCTCAGCCTCTCAGCATGCCACTGGGAGCCTGAGCCAGCCACACCCATCCCCTTAATAGTCCGGTGCTTCAGTGAGCACTAGAGGGGCAGAGCACAGAGCCAGTGACTGGCAGTCATCACTCTCTACTCATTGAAGACCAAGAGTGATCAGCAGTCTTTGTTCTTGGTTTAGAGGTGGCCAGGGACATATGCCACATAGGTGAGTATGTAGGTTTGTAATTTTGAAACCCAACACTTCTCTTAATTACCATTTTCAGATCTGCCTTTCCTCAGCTTGACCTCGTTCTAGTACTCTTCCATTTGCAGAAGCATTGGGTGATCGTCCTCTTAGGCAGATAGGTAGGTTTGCTCTTCACATGGCTGTCTGAGAGGATGTATCAGTTTCTACCTTCCCTATGCCTACATACCTTTGTGGGGATGCTTCAATTGCACTCTATCCCTTTGGTCATGTTGACTTTAGAGAATCAAAATCCTGAGCGCTGGCAGACTTCGGAGTCCCTCGACACCCTGTAGGCTGGCTGTGCTGGCCATTCAGGGCTCATCTAATAAATCTTGCTTAGTGAAGTTAGTAGGGCCAGACACTCCTTAGACTCTGAGTTCTCTTCCCTTGATCCTATAGTGACAAGGATGTATAGGCTTAGGGTCTTCCCACATAGACTAGCTGGTCTCTTTCTTGCCAGGACCTCTCTTGTCTAGGTTCCTTCTCTGAACCTATTCCTTTTGGGGGACAGCCCCATTCTCTGTTAGTTGCATCAAGTTGTGCGTCTTTTCTGACTTACAAGAGAACATTTTTGTCCTTTTTTTGGGTTGTGGTCACATTCTCACTTAAACCAGGTTAAGCGTTTACCTCCATTTTTAGGGTTAAAATCAAAATGATAAAGCAAAGAATATAAATATTCCTTGAATAAAAAAAAAAAAAACACTATGTATAAAAGTATAATTACCCAATGTACTTTTATTAATGCAAAACATTTTTAAATTGAATTTTTTTTTCTTGCTTTAATAACTGTACATTAGGCTATTTATACTTTCATATAGTTTTTAACATGTTCAAAGAATTTTTCATATTCTTTTCTTTACTGAATTTATTTAGCCCTAATGAAACGCATTCGATTTTGATGCAATATAAAATATTTTATGGACTGTATTAACTAGTGTTCGCTCCTTCCATTTAGAGTCTTTCTTCTCTGGCTGTGACTTCCTATCTTGGTCTTAAGCATTAGGTTGATTTTGTGTCCTCCCTCTGAATAGGTTGGCATATTCCCCTATACTCGCAGTCCTCAGTTCTGTTCTTGTGGGCCTGCTAACAGTCCTGGGGCCCTTAATAGATGCATGAATTTTAAGGATTTAACAGCGAGTACAAAAATCCTATAATCTTGAATATTCCACTTCTGGACTATATAGTCTGCATTTTTTTTTTTATTTATACTGTTTTGGAAGTTGCTGCATTTACATATCTACATGCTGCATAAAGAAAATGTCTTCCTGCTTTCATATTGTTGTTACCATCTCTGATATCATACAACACTCAAACACACTTGGTTTGAGAAGGAGGAAGAATGACATCCCAAATGTCCAGCAAACCAGGAAAAACGGTTAGCAGTGGACGATCAAAATACTTTGGCTACTTTTCAATGCTAAAAAAAAAACTGAATAGATGACTCAAGGCTCTCTGCAATTAAACACAGGTTATGATTTACACTTTTATATTATATGCTTAATGGAGATTAGAATGTTAAATTGGCACTGGTAAAGCAAGCCTGCTTTAGGAAATGGGAATGTTTTCATTTTAAATCATAAATAGAAAACACTATTGTGACACAACATAACTACTTTAGAAACTCATTCACACTGCAACATGGTTTAGATCAGTGGTCTCCAAACTGTGGTCTGTGGGGCAAGTGCAGCCCTTTGTTCACTGTTATCTGACCCTTGGGGCACTGTTCCTCCCACCGAGACCAACAATGGGGCACTATTTCACCCACTAAAACTATTTCTCCTTCTACTGGCCACAATTGACCACCAAGCTGAAGACATTATCCACTGATATAGACGCTGGGGTATTCCCTACTTCACTGGCCACAGTATGCCCCCCTAAATTCTGAAGGGTAGTTAACTGGCCTTACAGTTCTTTTAGGCAATAGCTGGTAGGTAGTACACAAGGAATGGACTACTGCACATGCACTTATTTAACCTCTTCCAGACCGCCCACCGCAGATATACTGCGGCAGGCTGGCCCTCCTGTGCGAACCAACGTAGCCCTACGTCGGTCGTGGGCCTGCAATTAGTGGGCAAGCGCAGTGGCGTGCTTCTGCCCCCACTGGGCAGCGGAGATTTCAATGCACGGGGCTGGCGGCTCCGATTGCCGCCAGCCATCCGTGATCGCTCCCCGCTAAGAGAGAAGGACAGGCAGCTGTTGTAAACACAGTTGACCGTTTTTCTCTCTGGAATGATCACAGAGCTCCTGTGATCCTTCTATATAGGATCACAGGTCTCTGTGATCAATTTAAAAACTCAACTACCATACAGTTAGAAACACTCCCCTAGGTACACATTTAACCCCTTGATTACCCACAGTGTTAACCCCTTCCCTGCCAGTGTCATTATTACAGTAACAGTGCATATTTTTAGCACTGATTACTTTAGTAAAGTCACTGGTCCTCCCAAAAGTGTAAAAAATGTCAGTTAGGGGTCCAATCTGTCTATCGCAATCCCGCTAAAAATTGCAGATTGCCACCATTACTAGTAAAAAAAAATTTAAAAAAAAAAATGACAAATCTTTCCCGTAGTTCGTAGACGTGATAACTTGTGCGAAAATAAATTAAAATACGCTTATTGTGATTTTTTTTTTTACCAAAAATATGTACCAGAAAACAATTTGGCCTAAAATGTTAATAAAAATTTATTTTTTTTATTTTTTTCCTTTTGGGTTTGTTAAATAGCAGAATGTGAAATAATATCTTTTTTTTCAGAATTGGTCGCACTTTTTTGTTTATAGCGCAAAAAATAAAAGTCGCAGAGGTGATCAAATACCACCAAAAGAAAGCTCTATTTGTGGGAAAAAAAGAATTTTATTTAGGTACAGTGTCGCACAACCACGCAATTGTCTGTTAAAATAACGCAGTGCCGAATAGCAAAAAATGGCCTGGTCATTAAGGGGGCAAATCCTTCCGGCACAGAAGTGGTAAAATAAACCGGTAACACTGGGTACAAATTATGTTTGTGCTTTGGTTTAGTTTATAAAAATGAGGACTGAATAAAAAACATTGCAAGGTAAAAAGAGTAAAGTCTGCTTTGACACACTGCACCTATTTTTCTCTACCATGCAGTATTAACACGCTTTACCTTTCTCTTCCTTGTGGATGTCCCAGGCAAATCTGCATCTTTTTCTTCTTCCTTTAAGGTACAAAGCTCTATTAGAACACAAATACGTTTGTGTGTGTGTTTTTTTTATAATGCTAGAAATGTTGTGAAATATATCTCCCCCAATGGCCCCTTCTAGAATGACATGACATATCTTGCCAAACAGGGTGTTCCAAATTATTTCTCCCATTTTTACTAATTGTAGTATTGTTTTATTTACAACGTACCACACTTCCTATATTGTTCACCAGTTTTAATGTAGTTTTATTGACATGTATATTGCTCAGCTACACTGCCATATCTTGTGCATGCTTATAAGATTTAAAATAGCCCCTTGCTGCCTCCTTATCAGGCTTCAGAAAGTAGACAAAAAAACCCCAGAATGTATTGCCTTTCTTAGCCAACACTCCCATAGCCCCACTGACCAGGAAATTGGAGCCCTGTTGTTTACACCTTTGGAGTACTGCTAAAATTTACAGCCACTGCTACCTCTGCTGGCTTCACCTGTTTTAATTGCTGCTGGTGAACTTTACACCACTAGCGGATATCCCAATTGTTTTGGTAAAAGTGCATCTGTATTAACTGATGTAAGAGATTTCATGCAATTTTGTCAATAAAACTACTTTTACTATACCAGATCTATGCCTTCCTTGTTTGTTTTTGTATGCAGACACTGGACTGCTTTTTCCATCTATGAATTGGTGAAGAACATTTTTTCACAAGGCAGTTACTGCAATATGCTAACAGGCTAGTCCAACTGGTGATTTCTGTTAACAGCTTTTGTAACAATTTTTGCAGCTAAATTTCATGTTCCTTTAGCTACTGAATATTATTTCTTGGTAAGAAATGTGTATTGACTAGTTATAAAATGTGTTTACAGGAAAAAACATTTCCCTTCAAAAGTGTAGGCAACTATTTGAAAACACAGAATTAAGTTAGCTCTCCCCTTTTAGTTCCCATAAAATGCATCTAAACCGAAAAGCAAAATTTAATAGGCTGAAGCTTACCAATTCTTAAAACGGAGTTCCACCCAAAAGTGGAACTTCCGCTCAATTGCTTCCTCTCCCCTTCTGTGCCACATTCGGCACCTTTCAGGGGGGTGGGGGAACGGGTACCTGTTTTTTTTACAGGTACCCTTCGCCACTTCTGGGAAAGGTGCCGTGGCGAAGTGAGGACCCCTCCTCTGCCGCCGAGCCAATCCGACCATGCAGCGTGCTTCACGTATGCGCAGTAGGGACCTGCCCATGAAGCTTCACTGCCTGGTTCCCTGACCGGCAATGGCGGTGGGAGCACCCGACAGCCGATGGAAACATCGGCTGCGGTGCCGACATCGCTGGACTCCTGGACAGGCAAGTGTCCTAATATTAAAAGTTTGCAGCTACAGTATGTGTAGTTGCTGACTTAATTTTTGAAGGGGGGAGGCTGGAACACAGCTTTAAAGCCCCTTTCACAAGGGCAGACCGATTGGGTCCACCTGTCAGTTTTGCTCTCTATGGAACAGCAGATATCGATGGACAGGTGTCCATTGACACCTGCTGACATCCGATCCAACCCGCTAAAAACAGACTGATAGGGATCCGTTCTCCAACCATCTGACAGATCGGTTTGAAACAGACAAGCGTTCCATTTCCATCTGATAGCCCATAGAGGACAGCTGTCTGTGTCCGCTCTGCTCAGAGGGGATCAGCAGAGAGATCCCCTGCTGAGCAGGTGGATCCACTGGCCTAACTGGAAGAACGCCAGTTATTGCCAGGACACACAGAAAACTATTTTCTGTGTTCTATTCATACTGCAATGCAGCCAAGAGCTGCACCACAGAGATCTGTGAAATAATGAAGACATGCTGCAAACTAAACAGGATTGAATATTAGTGTTTAGCAGTGCACCATGCTGCAATATAGTGAAATGACGTGTAATTTTTGTGCACTTCAAATAAAGTCGCCCCCCCCTTTCACCTAGAGATCCAGTTAAGTAATACACTTTCTATCTTAAGCTGGCCAAACGTGAATTTAAATTTGGCCCGTCCCAGCTGAACTAGTTGTATTTTGATAGGTGTATGGCTGTCCCTGCTCAACAGAAGTTGATCATTTGATCCACTCCTACGGAAGGAGCATGCTGGAAAACTTGTCTTGATTAGCAGGTGCTGATCACTGTATTATGGCAGCAGGTTCTGCTGTCGGAATTCAATATCCCCATGGGGCAGATTCATTTGCCTTGTTGTGTGAAAGTAGCTTTTTTTTCCCCAGTCTACTGTACCATTCTGCTATCAAAGCTTCCCTTGGAAATCAGAACTGTCAACCTTTGGCGAGGGTATTGTTAAAAGGTATGCGCAAATTTAGGTGGACTTAACTAATTAAAAAGGATACTCAGCCAACATTGTTTAAGCAGTTACAGCAAAATGGGATTTATGACTTGCCGTAAAATCTATTTCTTTGATGTTCATTGATGGACACATCTCCTTAATTTCATAACCATTGGGTTATACTGCCCCCTACAGAAGTAGGACACCAAGCAGAAAAATAATCTGGCTACACCTGTGGGCAGTCCCAGGGGATATATTCACTCTCCCTGCTATAGGTACTCCGTTTAGTTACAAGCAGTGTCAGGAGAATTACAACTCCACAGAGGGGTGGGTCCTGTGTCCATCAATGAACATGGGAGAAATGGTCAAAAATCCCATTTTCTCTTTCGTTCATTCACGGACACAGCTCCTGATCTTCATATGTGAAGATGGTACAGCGCCACTAGATAAATTAACTAACTAAAGAAAAGAGGTGAACCAGTGTCCATAAGTCCATAAAGAGGAAAGGAAATCAATTGCTGAAAATGTAGCCACAGATCCAACAAAATTCTTGCAAAGGAAGTTTCTTGGCGGAGATCACACAAAAAAGAGGATGTACCCTTACCAGATAGTTGGACCCCCTATTACGGAAGGTCAAACAGGCGTGCGAAATCAGTCACCAGGATTCCTCTCCAAACAACCACAGAACCTCCGGACAAGGACCATGGAACCGGTAGACCTCAATGGACTCCAGGTGTACAAAGGGGATGACCTCCAATAATACAAATGGGGGCGCACATGGTGAAGTATGTACGGATTTTATTAATAAAAAAAGGTTAAAAAACTCACATGTGGCTGCTTGATACAGGCATGTTATTCAATTGATTGGCCGCGGCTGGAACAGCGTGACTGCATGGGGGCTAGCGTGCCTGACGCGTTTCGTCCTGCAAAGGCGTTTTCAAACGCCTTTGCAGGACGAAACGCGTCAGACACGCTAGCCCCCATGCAGTCACGCTGTTCCAGCCGCGGCCAATCAATTGAATAACATGCCTGTATCAAGCAGCCACATGTGAGTTTTTTAACCTTTTTTTATTAATAAAATCCGTACATACTTCACCATGTGCGCCCCCATTTGTATTATTGGAGGTCATCCCCTTTGTACACCTGGAGTCCATTGAGGTCTACCGGTTCCATGGTCCTTGTCCGGAGGTTCTGTGGTTGTTTGGAGAGGAATCCTGGTGACTGATTTCGCACGCCTGTTTGACCTTCCGTAATAGGGGGTCCAACTATCTGGTAAGGGTACATCCTCTTTTTTGTGTGATCTCCGCCAAGAAACTTCCTTTGCAAGAATTTTGTTGGATCTGTGGCTACATTTTCAGCAATTGATTTCCTTTCCTCTTTATGGACTTATGGACACTGGTTCACCTCTTTTCTTTAGTTAGTTAATTTATCTAGTGGCGCTGTACCATCTTCACATTGTCTTTTTGGTTTGATATACTTTGTACTAGCAGCCTTTTTAGCTCATTGTTCTCTGTGCGCAGCTTTCCTCCATTACTGTATTTCCTGATCTTCATAACCAATGGGACGTCCCAAAGCAGTGTTAAACATGAGGGGTGGGAACAACAAAAAAAATTTCCAAGGCTAAACAGTAGCCCACCAGGCAACAGGAGCTCAACCAAAACAACTGGAGCCCACCTGAAAAAAAAAAATACACCCTCAAAGAGGATCAGGTCCCCTTAACAGCAGCCTGGAAAACCTTGCGGCCCAAAAAAGCATCTGCAGATGCCCACACATCCACTTTATAAAACTTTGTGAAAGGGTGCACAAACGACCAGGTGGACGCCTTGCAATCCAGTGTCACTGACACCTGATGATAGGAGGCACTAAGCGCCTGAGTAGAGGGTGCCTTAACAGAGAAAGGAGGAACCTGACCCTCTGAATCAACGTCTGTCTAATCATCTGTAAAATGGTCGCAGAGGAAGCAGACAACTCTTTCCGAGGCCCATCCGTGAGCACAAATAGTGAGTCTGACTTCCTGAAAGACTCTGTAGCTGCCAGGTACACCCCAATTGCCCGGACCACAGGCACTCAAGGCAATTTCCATTGGATGTTTAGGCCTGGGACACCGGGAAGGCAACACAATGTCTTCATTCAAACGAAAATCAGAGATCACCTTTGGGAGGAACGTCGGACAGGGGCGAAGAACCTCTGAATCACCAAGTAAGGTGAACGACAGGATAATGCCACCAGTTCCGACAGCCTGGGCGCAGAGGTAATAGCCACCAAAAAAGCCACCTTCAGAGAAGTGTAAGCAAGGAAATTTCCCCAACATTCTCAAAAGGGAGACTTCTGGAGGACTGAAGGCACCAAATTGAGGTCCGGAGGCGGCAACGGAGACCGCACTGGAGGAACAAAATGTCGGACACCCTGAAAAAGGTATGCAGCACCAGGGAGTGTGTGGCCAAGGGTCTTTGGAAAAAGACTGCTAAAGCCAACACCTGGCCCTTGATGGTACTCAAGGCAAAATTTCTGTTCAACCCCCCCGTTGAAGGAAGGTCAAGTTTCGAGCCACTGAGAAGCAGCGAGGATGAACCTCAAGAGACTCACACCACGCAATGTACGATCTCCACGTACGATGGTAGATCTTCCTAGACGTAGATTTCCTAGCTTTAACAGCATAGGATTCAGCCACTCAGATCAACCTCTATCCTTCTGCACCTGGCATTCAACAGCCAAGCCGTCAAAGCCAGCGACTGTAAAGCAGGATGGAAGATTGGTCCTTGGGTCAGCAGATCCTTCCTGAGATAAAGCTTTCAAGGAACGTCGGCGACCAGCCACACCGGATCGGCGTACCAAGCCCGGCGAGGCCAGTCCGGAGCCACTAAGATGACTGAAATCCCTTCTACCTCGACCCTGCATAGAAGTCTGGTAGAAGCTTGAGAGGAGGGAAGGCGTAAATCACAGTGTCACCAGCGAGTCTGGGGCGTCCGCCAGATGATCCTGTGACCAAGCCACAAACTTCTGCACCTTTCTGTTAAGCCAAGATGCCAACAGATCCACCTTGGGGATGCCCCACCGAAGACACAACTGATGAAGGGACCGCGGGACCGGTGCCAACACTTTTGTGAAGACCCAAGGAGCAGAGGCGAGACATAAGAGTAACGACACAAACTGATAATGCTCCTCTCCCACGGCAAAGCGGAGGATGCACTGGTGACTGGCACATATAGGAATGTGAAGGTAAGTATCATTGATGTTGATAGAGGCTAGAAAATCCACCTGATGCAGGGATGCAACCACCATGTGAAAAGACTCCATTCGGAACTTCTGCACCCGCACAAAGCAGTTAAGCGCCTTGAGGTCCAGGATCGGACGCACCTTGCCTTCGTTCCTGGGAACTGTAAACAGGTTTGAGTAAAAACCCTTAAAATTTTTTGAAGTTGGAACCGGGACAATTACCCCTTGAAGTAACAGGTCTTGTACCGCCCCATACAGACCCTGTAAGCGGTCCGGGGACAGGCGCAAGTTGGAAAGAAAGAGCCTTGCCGAAACTCGATCTGGACGGAATGACTTTGTGGACCCACTTGTCTTGTACCAGGGAAGTCCACGGGTCCGCAAACCAGCGAAGATGTCCCCCTACCTCTAACATGGGTGAGGGCGCACCTTCACGCTGAAGGAGTCTTGTCCATGGGTCTGGAGAAGCCTGCTCTCTGCTTGCCAGACCAGGTTCATTTGGATCTTCCAGAGAAGGCCCTGAAAGGCTTCGAGCCATTGTCAGTCAACCCTGGGGGACAAAAAAACTTCCCATGAGCCAAGGAGGGGGGCCCACGTCTACGACAAGGTTGCTTGCTCTTAGTAGCCTGTGGATGAAAGGTAGCCCCCCCTCCGTGAGACCTTTAATGATGTCATCCAGGGTAGCTCCAAACAGGCGATCTCCTTGAAAGGGAAGATAAGTCAAGGCCGTTTTAGAAGTCTGGCCCGCAGACCAGCATTTAAGCCAAAAGACACGCTAAAGAGGCCACTGCTGAGACGGCGAGCCGAGCCACTAGGTGAGTCACATCCAAAGAGGCACCACAAATAACCTGAAGCCCCTGGACCAGCTGGCCTTTAAGCTCAGTAAAGGCAGGGGGGAGCAGTTTCCCTCTCCAGGTCACGGCGTAAAAGCTTAGCCCACTCGGTCAGAGTTTGCAACACCAGGGCAATGGTGAATACCGGCCTCAGTGCCAAACGAGCCAGAGTACATATTGCGGGCCACAGTCTTCCTGTCAGCCAGATCCTTACAGGCCGGGGACTCTTCCATCAGAATCATGGTTGCCTTGTTCAATCTGGAAACCAGAGGGTCCACCACCAGTGGAACAGTCCACTTCTTAATAAGGAACTCCTCATAGGGGTAACGCCTAAGGGGACGCTTTGGTCGTCCCCACACTTTAGCGACAATTTTGTCAAAATAGGCGGGGAAAGGAAACACCTTTGCCACTCTGGATGGCTTGTAAGTGCCAAAGAGAACCTGCCCCTCCGGCGCAGCTGCGTCCTCCATCTTTAAGGTCTCACACACAGATACAATCAGTGCGTCCACCAGAGCCTTTTCGTGTGCGGTTGCAGATGCGGAGGAATCATCCTATCAGAGGATTCCGGGCGTGCGGTTGCAGACCCAGGAGGGTGACAAACGACTGCAGTGGCCAGATCACTTCTGGCTGGCCCTCTTTGCATGCTAGGGACAGATGAAATGGGGATGCCTGATGGGAAGGAGGGGAACCTGGGGGTCAGACCATCCCAAGCAGGAGCCCACGTCCTCCCCAAAACCATCCAGGGGGGACAGCTACTCACCATACCAGGAACCGGGTGGGCACTGCTCCAGACAGATCCCATGTCCATCGAAATGGGGGGCTGTCGGCCAGGAGGAACGCTGCTACTCAGGCCGAGACCAGGTCATATGCGGCCTCGCGAGGTGTTTAACTCGCAGGCCAGCCCCCATCCAGTGGGGCTATGTCGCGGCTGACCTAGCGTGGAGCGGAGGTCTGTGCATGTTTGCTGGCTAGATTGGTGTGACCGCTGAATCTAGATTATCCAGCCCGTTGCCCAGTCTGGCAATTGATTGTAGATCTCACAGGAAAAATACAGAAGAAAAAATTTCTGTCTAAAGAAGAAAAAAAAAAAAAAATTTGCCAGGACCAGAGTTCCCAGCAAGGAACTAGGTCCTTACTCCTGATTAGGCAGAAAAAAACTGAGTACCTATAGCAGGGAGAGGGAGTATACCCCCTGGGACTGCCTATAGGCGTAGCCAGATTTTTTTTCTGCCTAGTGTCCTACTCCTGTAGGGGGGGAAGTATAACCCAGTTATGGGGGCAGTTATAAAGATCAGGAGCTCTGTCCATCAATGAAGGAAAGAGAAAAGTGTTTTTTTTTTATCTTTTGGAATAAAGGTTTTAAATACTTTTTCAGTAGAAAAAAAACACCATCAGGTCTTTGAGGATTGGTACAGACCATACCGTAGGAATACAGCACAAAACACAACAGACCACATCTCATTTCTCTTTACAGACAAAGGAAATGTGACAAAGTTAAGGTGGGACTTAAGTCCTGCTAGATCACTTCCAGCTGGCCCCTTTTGCATGTATAACTATGTAAAACCATAAAAATAAATGCCTATTCTGTTTAAAATCCAGTAACACACTGTCCCTTCCCGTTCTGCACATATTCAGTTGTGCTCTATTTCTTAGGCACTGTGCCGAATTTGTAGAGGCTGATCTCCTAAAAACCTAAAGATTTACTGCTATTCGGGGGCTCTGGGCTTCAGCAAAATGGCAGCTGCCACCAGCAAGAATAAACTGGAGCAATGCTGGAGGCAATTTACAGCACACACTAGTTTTGGTAGCATATTTATTCATGTGGAATGTATGCTTCTTGCTAAAAAAATATTTTTATCAAGTTCTTATGGGGTTGTTATCCCTTGAATTGCACAATGTGTGCCTAGTTATTGGAATCAAAGTCAGAAACACAGACACTTGCTATTTACCTCTTCAGAGTCTGACAATAGCTTCTTCTTCATGATGTTGTACTGTGGAATGATATCATAGCAACTCTGGTCTCTGAAGGAAAATAGAATATGTTCAGTACAAATGCTAGACTTCAAAGACAAGTTGCAGTTTACCAACTCATAGCTATATATGTCGAGCCTGAGCCATATTTTACCATCCTGGTATCAACCACTTTTTCAGCCTCTCATTAAATTTGAACATATTGGAACACAATTGGAACATTGTAACAGACAATGTAATCAGGTTCTGAAACCCACCACATCTTCCAAGTTGCTGTTGGCAGACCCTAGCTGAAGTTTAGCTAGAGGGCAAGTTAGCTTGCTTTATTTAAAGGGAAAACCAAACATTTATTTTATGTTTACAAGTTTATTAACTGTATCGTTTACAGCTGCTTTAGAGCCCATTCACACAGGGGCGACACGACTTGCACTGCGACCTCGGCGCGACATGCACGGACTTCATATCATTGAAGTCAATACAAGTCGCCTCCAGGTCGCCCCAAAGTAGTACAGGACCCTTTTTCTAAGTCGGAGCGACTTGTGTCGCTCCTATTAGAACGGGTCCTGTGCTAATCAATGGCAGGCGACCCACCGCGACTTGTCAGGCGACCAAGTCGCCTGAGAAGTCGCGCTAGTGTGAATGGGGACTTAATTTATTATAAAAAAAACTAAATTTAATACTAAAAGCTTCCCTCACACTTTGCAGGACAGTGTCCTCTCCCTTTACGACCTTCCCAAAGGGTTTGTATATCCAGGTATTTGTTTTCTTTCATTCCCTATACAAGTCAATGTGATTGCAAAAGCAACTTAAAGCAATCTAGAAAAACTCAACAGCGAGTGCAACATGTTTATGCCTGCGTACATAATTAAAAATCAATGCAGTTTAATAAGTGAGAAAATTGCCCTTTAATGTAATGTATTCAGATGTCTGGGTATTGTATATATAGCTGAACATAAATAAAAAATACATATTTTTCTAATTATGATACGAGTGTGCAATGCAAAGCAAGTAAGCAGGCTATCATCTTTAGACCATACTAATAAAAAATAGAATTTTTGTAAGAACATACGGTAAAATTATTTTCATAGAGTCCTCTTCCAAGTTTCATTACTATTGGGTAATGGCACACTCTGCAGGAGCAGGCTAGGTAGTGAAACTTCATTAAAAAGCTTTTACTAGACACACCTTAGGGGCTGTCCCTCTCAACATTGCCCTCAGACACTTAGAGCTTACTAATCAGTTTCAAAGCAAGCAGTACAGGAAGACAAACAACCCCAAAATAGAGGGGCGGGGGCTGCGTCTGTCAGAGGACTTAAAGAAAATAATTTTACGGTAAGTTCTTACAAAAATTATTTTTTCTCTTAAGTCCTTTGACAGGTGCAGCCTCTTCCAAGTTTCATCACTATTGGGATGTCCCAAAGCAGTGCAGGTGTGAGGGGTGGGAAAAGATGCAGCCAAAAGAACAGTAACGTGCCAACGAGGCCAGAACAAAAAAAGCTCATCCAACAGGAGCTAACCCCAGAACAACAAATTCACCCCATGAAGAGAAAACATTCAACAAACCGCAGCCAACAGGTCACTTCAACAAACCTTGCCGTCAAAGGAAGCATCCAAGGATGCCATCACGTCAATCTTGTAGAATTTGGTAAAAGTGTGCACAGACGACCAGGTCGCTGCTTTACACACCTGAGCCACAGAAGCCTGATGGCGAAAAGCAAAGAGCCACTCACGCTCTTGACCCTTGAGTGAGTAGGCCCGAACAATAGTCTGTCTGATCCATTTTGAAATGGTTGCAGCGGATGCAGCCAAACCCTTCCGAGGTCCCTCAGGAAGGACAAACGGGGAATCAGACTTCAGAAAGGATGCCGTGGTCGACAGGTAAACCCTGATCGCCCGAACCACATCAAACAAGTGAAAGGCAAATTTCTTGGGATGCATAGGCTACGCACAAAGCGAAAGCAAAACAATATCTTCATTGAGGTGGAAGGCAGACACAACCTTTGGGAGAAAAGATGGGTTGCGTTGCAGAACAACCTTATCCCTATTAACGACCAGGTAAGGCGAACGTCATAACAGAGCCGCCAATTCAGACACTCTGCGAGCAGAAGTGATAGCCACCAGGAAGGCAACTTTCTGGGACAACACAGGCAGAGATACTTCCTTGACATTTTCAAAGGGAGGTCTTTGCAAAACCGACAAAACCATATTCAAATCCCACGGTGGCAAAGGAGTCCTCAGTGGAGGAGCCAGATGACACACCCCATGAATAAAGGTGTGAATCAGGGAATTCATCGCCAAGGGACGCTGGAAGAAAATGGCCAAGGCCGACACCTGACCTTTAATCGTGCCCAACGCCAAGCGCTGTTCCACACCATTCTGCGAGAAGGCTAGGACCCTCGCCACTGAGAAGGGGCGAGGATGCAACCCTTGCAACTCACACCAGGCAATGTACGCCTTCCAGGTACGATGATAAATCTTCCTGAAGGTAGCCTTCCGAGCTCTCAGGAGGATGGGAACAGCAGCATCAGAGAGACCCCTGTCTCTCAACACCTGGCCCTCAACAGCCAAGCCGTTCAAGCCAGAGACCGTAAAGCAGGATGGAAGATCGGCCCTTGAGACAGCAGATCTTCTCTCAGAGGTAGCCGCCAGGGAGGCTCTACGACCATCTTGACGAGGTCTGCTTACCAAGACCGACGAGGCCAGTCTGGGGCCACCAGAATCCCATGTACATGTTCCAGCGCCAACCTGCGGAGGAACCCGGACAACAGTTGAATCGGGGGAAAGGCATAAATCAGCTGATACTGGTGCCAAGGCACCACCAACGCGTCCGTGGCGTCTGCCAGAGGATCTCGAGCTCTGGCCACGAACCTTTGCACCTTCTTTTTGAGACGAAACCCAAACAGATCCACGTCCGGAGTACCCCACCGGGCGCACAGGAGTCGAAACACCTATTGATGCAGGGACCATTGCCCCTGATCCAAGGACTGACGACTCAGATAGTCCGCCTGCCAGTTCTCCACTCCCAGAATGAGAACAGCAGAGATAGCTGGAACGTGCGCCTCGGCCCAAGACATAATCTCTGTCACTTCCTTGGCCGCCAGGCACTCCTGGTGCCCCCTTGGTGATTGATGTAAGCCACAGCCGTGGCATTGATGGTTTGAACCCAAACCGGGCAACCAACGGAGCAGGCAAAGTTTAATCACCCTGAGCTCCAGAACATTTATCGGTAAGGAGGATTCCTACGACGACCATAAAGAGTGTCCAGTACTCAACCCCAGCCAGTCAGGCTGGCATCCGTGGTGATCAATGTCCACAACAGGGGCAGAAAGGACTTGCCCTGGTTCAGAGTGGGTGACGGAAGCCATCATGAAAGCTCCGTCCTCGTGAGACGGCTCAAACACACCAGTCCTTGTGTGAAACTGGGCAAACGGGATCGCCTCGAAAGCAGACACCATCAGCCCCAGGGACCTCATGCAGGTCTGCAGGGAGGAGAGATCTTTGTCCCCGAGGGACCTGATCTCGCCCTGCAAAGTCTGGAGGTTTTCTTTCGGGAGAAAAACCTTTGGTTGAGCTGAGTCCAGGACCATGCCCAGATACTGCAGCTTACTGACGGGGTCGTGCCGACTTCTGGAAGTTGATGGTCCACCCGAACTCCTGGAGCGTCTGAACCGTGACCATCAGATCGCCCGACAGTGACACGCAAGCTCACCCTCAACAAGAGATCGTCCAGATAACCGAGGACCACAATCCCCTTCTTGCGCAGCAGAGCCAGCCCCGGGGCCAAAACCTAGGTGAAGACCCTGGGAGCCAAGCTAGACCAAAGGGTAATGCCACAAATTTAAAGTGCTCCTCTGCCACTGCGAAGCGGAGATACCGCTGATGACCATCGTAAATAGGGATGTGCAGATACGCATCCTTTAAAATCGATGGAGAGCAGAAAATCCCCTTGACTTAAGACGCCACCACCGACCGGATGGATTCCATCTGGAACTTCCACACCCGCACAAAGCGGTTCAGTGACTTGAGGTCCAGAATCGGACGAACCTTGCCCTCCTTCCTGGGCACTGTGAACAGGCTTGAATAAAACCCGCAAAATCTCTCCCGATGTGGAACCGGGACAATAACGTCACGAGCAAGAAGATCTTGCACTGCCCCCTTGAGAGTCGGCGCCAAGAGCACGTTAGCAAAAAATGGTTGCTGCCCTTACACTGATGCAGCCAGGCATGCCCTCACCCAAAATGGCGGGCGAAAACGGTGCCGACAGTCAGGAGCCCAGGAACCCTGGCCACCGCGGGAGTCCACTATAGGAAGTCCCCAGGAAAATGTAAGGTCCTTAAACCCCCCCCCCCCCACGAAGTGGGTGCCACTAGAGCGCCCCCATAAGGAGCAGAGAGGCAGGCTCCATCCAGACCGGCCAGAGAGGACACCAGAGATCGCAGCTCTGACATCCCCAGGAGTGGGCCTACTTTTTAATGAAGTTTCACTACCTAGCCTGCTCCTGCAGAGGGAGCCATTACCCAATATGGTTGAAATTTGGAAGAGGCTGCATCTGCCAGAGGACGTAAGAGAAAAATGGATTTTTGTAAAATCTTACCGTAAAATCCTTTTCTCTTAAGCTCATTGACAGACGTAGTCCTCCTTGATTAATATCAACTCGGGTTATACTGCCCTCTACGGGAGTAGGACTAGACAGGAAAGAAAACGTTCTGGCCACACCCTAGGGGCAGTCCCAGAGGGTATATCCTCTCACTTCCTGCTACAGCAAATCAGTTATGTCACAAAGCAGTGTTTAGAGAATTCAACCTAACCCAACTCAAAAACCGAGGGGCGGGTACTACGTCTGTCAATGAGCTTAAGAGAAAAGGATTTTACGGTAAGATTTTACAAAAATCCTTTTTTCTCTGTCGCTCATTGACAGACGTAGTCATCCTTGATTAATATCAACTCGGGACGTCCCAAAGCAGTGCCACAAATGAGGGGTGGGAAAATGGAAATCAAAATCCAATCTAGAAGGCCCAACCAGTGCCAACTAGAAGTTTTCAAGGCTCATCAATCACACGATGAGACTCAACTGAAATTCCAACGGAAAAAAACCCTCGAGGTAGACAACCGGTCTCCTCAAATTGCGGCCTGCAAATCCTTGCGGCCAAATGAGGCATCCGCCGATGCCATCACATCAACTTTATAAAATTTTGTAAAGGTATGAACCGACGACCAGGTAGCCGCCTTGCACACCTGGACCACTGACGCCTGATGGCGGTAGGCCCAGGAAGTACTGAGCGCTCGAGTGGAGTGCGCCTTAACAGGGAACGGAGGATTCCGACCCTTAATAGAATAAGCCTGTACCACCGTCTGTCTAATCCATTTGGAGATAGTCGCGGCAGATGCAGGCAACCCCTTTCTGGGGCCATCCGTGATCACAAAAAGTGAATCCGTCTTACGGAACGATTCCGTAGTCTTCAGGTATACCCTGATTGCCCGAACCACATCCAAAGAATGCAACGCATATTCCTGAGGATGATTGGGCTTAGGACACAAGGAAGGTAGCACAATATCTTCATTCAGATGAAAATCTGAAACCACCTTAGGAAGAAAGGATGGCTTCGGGTGAAGAACTACCTTATCCCTATGAACCACTAGATATGGGGAATGGCATGATAATGCAGCCAGTTCTGACACCCTACGTGCAGAAGTGATAGCCACCAAGGCGGCCACCTTCTGGGATAATGTAAGCAAGGGAATCTCCCTGATATTTTCAAAGAGAGGTTTCTGAAGAACCGACAAACACCAAATTAAGATCCCAGGGCGGTAAGGGCGCGCGCACTGGCGGAGCCAAGTGCCGCACCCCCTGGACACCAAGGAATGAGTAGCCCAAGGCTTCTGAAAGAAGATTGCTAATGCTCAAACCTGACCCTTGATAGTGCTCAAGGATAGTTTCTGCTCAACCCCCTTTTGCAGAAAAGCCAAGATTTGGGTCACCGAATAGGTACGTGGGGGAAATTCCAAAGATTCACACCACACGATATAAGTCTTCCATGTGCGATAATAGACTTTGCTGGAAGTCGCTTTCCTTGCTTTAATTAGAGTAGGAATAACTGAAGCTGACACCCTCTGTCCTTCAGTACCTGGGTCTCAATAGCCAGGCCATTAAAACCAGCGACTGTAAAGCACGATGGAAGATCGGTCCTTGAGACCGCAGATCCTCCCTGAGAGGAAGTCTCCAAGGAGCGTCCGCGACTAGCCTGTCCAAGTCGGCGTACCCGGCTTGACGAGGCCAGCTCGGAATTTCCAGGATAACTGGAGTTCCCTCCACCTCTATCCTGCGGAGAAATCTCAGCAGCAATTTGAGAAGGGGGGGAAGACATAGTAGCTGATACAGTAATCCCCCGCTACATCGCGGTTCAGTTTTTGCGGTCCCGGTAATTCGCGGTTTTTTTTGTAATGTTATTTTACTATATAAATCATTAAAAATGAAATATTTTTGTGTTTTCCATAGCTCTTGCTATGTCTCTTAGTCTCTTTTATGTGTTTAAATGAGTTTCTATTGTTTTAAAAGTGTGTTTAAAGACCTTAAAATGCTTCTACACGTACAGTGACAGTAAAAAAACATGCCTACAATGCATTTTAATAGGGTTTTTCTATTTCGCGGAATTTCACTTTTCGCGGCTGGGTCCGGAACGTAACCCCCGCAATGGAGGGGGGTTTACTGTACTGCCTTTACAGGCCGTTCAGCGCGTCTGCAGCGTCCGCTAGAGGATCGCGGGTGCGAGCCCTGTTGAGCCAACCTACCAACAGACCCATATCCGGGGTGCCCCAATGAAGGGACAGCTGGTGAAATACCTCTGGATGAAGAGACTATTCCTCTTGATCCAGAATCTGACGGCTGAAATAATCTGCCTGTCCACCCCCGTGATAAATATCGCGGAGAGAACTGGAACAACTGTTCCCCCAATAAGAATGTTGGCCACTTCTATGGCCGCCAGGGCACTCTTGGTGCCCCTTGGTGATCGACCTAAGTCATGACCGTGGCATAGTCCGATTGGATCCGAACCGGGCTGCCCTGGAGCTGCGCGGTCCAGTAAATCAGACAAAGTCTGATCGCTCTAAGTTCCAACACATTTATCGGTAACCTGGAATTTATCTGAAGAAATGACTTCCCCTGGCTGAGCATCGGAGACCGAAGCCACCAGACCAGAGCCTCCCTGGTCCGCTCACTCAATCGGATCCGATTGTCCAGGGAATCGGGATTCCGATTCCATAGGAGAAGAATCTCCTCTTTGGAGAATTCGGGTATGAGACTGGGCAAACGGTACTGCCTCTAAGGAGGCGACCATCAATCCCAGCCAGTTGATGGACAGCAACATCCAAATCATTGACTGAATCTTCTGGAGTTTCTCCGCATGGAGAAACACTCTTGCCAAGGATGTATCCAAAATTAGGCCCAGATAGTTCAGTCTCCTGGTGGAAACCAGGGATGATCTTTGGGAAAAGCAACGAAAACGCTGATGTCCTGCGAAGATGGGGATATAAGGATAGGCATCCTAAATGTCTATGGACGCCAGGAAATCCCCCTGATGCAGGGAGGCCACCACTGTATGGATGGACTCCATCTCTTCCAAGACCAGAATTGGACGCACCTAGCCCTTTTGCCTCGGCATTGTGAACAGGTTCGACTAGAACTCCTCCAAGGAATGGGAACTATCACTGCTTGTTGTATCAAGCTGTCCCCCGCAAAGCTTTTAAGCGACCCGGGGATGTCGACTATTGGAAGGGAAGAATCGCACCGGTGGAAGTGATCGAAACTCGATCTTGTATCCCGACCATATGACCTTGCGAACCCCTTTATCCGGGATTCTGGAAAGCCCTGGATCCGGAAACCGGTGAAGACGTCCCCCCACCCTAGAGATGGGTGGGGCCCATTCTGTCAATCCAACGGGATAACAGTGGATTTATTTAGTCTGGAAATTGGTGAGTCCACTATTGGTGGTACCGTCCATCTTTGTAATGAGGGATTCCTCAAAATGATAGCGCCTAGCCATGCTTTTGGAAATAGCAGGGCTCATTTACGGACGACCCTATTTGGGCAAGAAAAACCCTTCACCATTTTGGTAGGCTTGCTAGTACCAAAAAAGGAATATGAGTCTCAGCTACCTCTGCCGGTGTAACCTCAAGATTTAAGGTTTCCCTGACAGACACAACTAGTGCTTCCACCAACGCTTCTTGTGCTATGGCGGAGGCAGAAGCGTCCTCCTTACTGTCTGAGGAGACCGTACCTGAGACAACAACCCCAGAAAAGGGACTGCAATGACCAGCTCAGAATCCGTATCTGAGGTATCAGATGACATAGGGGTAGGCGGGGGTCGCTCTTCTTGACCCCCGTCCCTGACAGGCTACCTCCACCCGGGATACCAAAGACTCCAAAACTGCTGATAATGCATCATCACAAGTGAGGTACTGGAGGGTCCTGCGGCCACCCTGAGGGGATCAGGTGGGGATACATGTGTGGCAGGGTTGATGTAACAAGACACTTGCCAGCAAACACAAAAAAAATAATTGCATGAAAAAAACATTTTTTTTTTTTTTAACTTAGTCCCCCAGCGCAGTAGCGCCCCTCAGTCTACCTGCTTGGACCCCTCAGAAAGAGAGAGAGAGAGAGAGAGAGAGAGAGAGAGACCCCAAGGCTCACCTGATGCACAGAAGTTTCTTATCAACCTGCTTCCAGCACTGTGTTACAGACAGGAAGTCTTTGGCTTGCTTTCCCTGGGCTCCGCCCCTTTACACGCCTTCCGGCGCCTCCCAATTACTCCACGAGGTGTTTGGTCACCTCAAACATGGCCGCCCCCATGCTGGAGACACGAGGCTACGCCAATATGGCGGCCTCGTACGATCTGCAGGAAAATGGTGGCGGCCTGTGTAGGATAGCAGCGGCTTGCAAGTTAGCAGCGGCCTGCGGGATGTGTGCATTCGGCCCGTGCGGCCTGCGGAAGTGCCTCGGCCTGCGGGAGGTGTCCTCGGCCTGCGGGAGGCTGTGCGGCCGATGGAAGTGACCGGCTTTCTGGAGGGATGGCGATCTGTGGCTGCAGTAACTCAAGCATAGGCATCGGCCTGTGTACACACTAGACAGGTAGGATACCTCTATACCTCAATAGTAATGCCTTTTAGTAGTCTGCCACTGACTTCAGTCACCCTTACAGTCATATAGTGACTTTAGATAGTCAGCTCCCAAACCAAGCCTCCTGGTTTCTATTCACAAAAATCACACTCAAATTGGGGGATCTGTGACCTGTTTTAGGATAGAGGGGAGACCCAGAAACTGAGTGTCCGACCATCCCAGAGAGGGGCCCGCGTCCACCAACAAACCCGACAGGGGGAGAGGGGGAACATTCTACTCGCCATACCGGAACCAGGCGGGCGCCAACTCCTGACAGAACCCCTCTCCACCGGGGTGGGGGGGCTGTCGACCAATACGGACGCCGTGACTCTGTTGGTCATTGGCGTCCAGGCGAGACGTTTAACTCGCAGGGTCAGTCCCCGTCCAGTGGGACTATGTCGCGGCCGACCCAGCGCGGAGCTATGGCCTGCACGCACTCGTAGGCTGAACTGGGGTGACCACTGGATCTCAACATCCAGCCCGTCGCCCAGTTTCAGCGTACTTGCTTGAAGATCTCACAGGAACACTGGAGAAAAAAAGTGGTCTAAAAAAATCCTGCCAGGACCGAAGATCCTAGCAAGGAATCTAGGTCCTTACGAAAAAAATGATTTGCTGTAGCAGGAAGTGAGAGGATATACCCTCTGGGACTGCCCCTAGGGTGTGGCCAGAACGTTTTCTTTCCTGTCTAGTCCTACTCCTGTAGAGGGCAGTATAACCCGAGTTGATATTAATCAAGGAGGACTACGTCTGTCAATGAGCGACAGAGAAACTGGATTTTTGACGGACGCAGTCCCCTAATGCATATCAGTAGGGTTATACTGCCCCCTACAGGAGTAGAACACTATGCAGAAAAAAAGTTCTGGCTACGCCTATGGGCAGTCTCCAGGGGGTATACCCTATCTCTTCCTGCATAGGATGTCAGTTTTGTATCAAAGCAGTGTCAGAGAAAACAATACCAACCCAATTCAAAATAGAGGCGCAGGTACTGCATCCGTCAATGAACCGAAGAGAAAAAGTTTTTATGGTAGGTCAAAAATCCATTTTTCTCTTTCGTTCATGGATAGACGCAGTCCTCTGATGCATATCAGTAGGGACGTCCCAAAACAGTACCATAAAAATTAGGGGTGGGAACAGCAGAAAAAAAAAAACAAGTTCTCAAGGCTAAACACAGCCAACCAAGCAACATGGAACTTATCAGAACAGCAAGATGAGCCCCACCTGAAACAAACAGTAAACACCCACAAGGAAGGCCAAAAAGCCCCCTATACAGCCTGCAAACCTCTGCGGCCAAAAGAGGCATCTTCAGATGCCAGCACATCCACCTTATAAAATTTGGTAAAGGTGTGAACAGACAACCAGGTAGCCGCCTTGCAAACCTGAAGCACAGATTTTTAAGACCAATATCTTGGAAGCTGGTTTACCTGAAATACCCAGAAAGGTGAAAGGAGAAACTAAAATGACCCTACATGGTGTGACTGGGATGGTTACAAAAGAAAAAAAATAGCGGATACACAGACTCACAACCTGCACTGCAATCAAACAAGAAAAATAAGCTCCTCTGAGTATTGGAGCGGTAGAAGAGAACTGAAGAATAATCCTGTTTGAGGAAAAGATCAGAACCCACATTCCTGCTGATTAAGTCTTTTCTGATAATTTGTGGGTACCCAGGGACCCAAGTCTGGAGGTTTTTAAATGTGAATACTTCAGAAGTAAAGAAATGAAAGGGGGGGGGGAGAGACTATAGCAAACCTTTCCCTGGGTTTCTTGCAGATGACTGCGCTGGTCTCCAGTGACATTCTGGAAAATACTATCAAGGGCAAGCCCCAAAGAGATGTCCCTCAGACACCATGTGGGGTCGGGTGATCCTTGGGTGCAGAGACCATAACACTCTACGCATGTATAACGAAAAAAGTCCAATAAGGAAAACAAGCTGAGAACCTTCTAGCAGACCCTCACAGCTGAAGTGTAAAGCCCCAGTCATCTGCTCCACATGCTGTAAAAGTAAAGAATCTACAGTGGAGAAATATTTATTAAAGGGAGTTTGACCACTGTGCTATGGTCACAAGAATAGGGCAAAGGCTGGGCCTGCTAGTGAGAACTGATTTCACAAGTTCTCCCTGTTTATGGTTAGGGACCTTTTATACAGGAATATCCTCAACCACCAAAGTAGTCTCCTTGTTAGCGGAAACACTGATGCATTCACAGTGAGGGTGGGACCCCTTTTTCAAATTCCTCTCCAAATGAAAACAAGTCTAGTAAGCGTTAGGAGGAAGACCTTGAAAAGCAGGTAAAATGGGAAGGTCTTTGCAACTTCAAGGGCTCTAGAAGATCTGAGACTGTTTCAGAATGGTGCACAATACATCAACGGTCTCAATTAAGTATTAGCAGAAGACTAACTCGAGGCTAATCTTACCAGGTAAAGAATGGAGCGACCCAATCAAAAATGGGCACCTTCCCAATTTATAAATAGCTTTTAGAGTAAGGTGCAGGGGGCTTGCACAGCAAACAAAACACACACAAAAAAAAATAAACAATATCTAACAATTTGCATTAAAAACTGTTTTTAGTTGCACAACATTGGTAAATATATGTAGACGTTGCAATATCACATTAAGGCCCCTCTGTATAGTACTGTCCAAATTCTAGTCTACGAGAGCCTCTATGCTGGAGCACATACAGCAATGGATAAATAAAGGGCAGGTATGCCAGGAGTCCATTCCTACTTAAAGGAGTTCGAAGTGACTTAGAACCAGAAATAATCACTGCGACCGAGGGTTAAGGGAAGGTGATAGGCAGACCAGCATTTGAATCTGTAGGGGAAAGTGCAGAAGAGCATTTATAGTCTGAGTGGTCAGAGTCAGCAAGGAAATGGGTTAACTGGCTCACAATGTCTTCCATGACTGTAGTAATGACCCTGGCTAACCAGCAGGGGATTCAGATGACAAATTAGACTCTAGAAGCAGAGGATGACTGGATTTCAGGTTCTTAGCAGCTTCACCTTCAAAAGGCACAGAACAGGCAGCCCCAGAACCATTGGTGTGTGAGCTGGGGTCACCTATTGTCGCAAATCTGTCCCCCTGTGTGTCTAGAAAGACATGTTATGACCACAAAGTGTTAAGGCAAACTAACTCTGGGTATAAGGTGAGGCCAGGCCTCAGTTACTCACTAGGGTCAGTCAATCTGGTAGCAGGAGAGGGTAGGGCAGGAATGAGAATGCAGAACATGCACACAATGCTAAACCCAGAGTGTGACATTCAGTCCCACAGTGTTAACCCCTTCCTCTTCAAAAACTGGTGGTAAACTGGGAATTTTAAAAGCCCCCAGCAACCTATGCAAATGAGGTAGCTCCTGGTGCTTGATCTGACTGGTCTATTTAAACAGGATAAGCCCTGAAGCAATCCTAGTATCTCTGGACCTGGAAAGCACTCCACAGCCAATTTTTTACCAGGACAGGGTGTGGAAAGTGCCTCACGCAGAATACAGTGCTCAGATATTACTTCCTAATTAAACCCACAATCCTGAGTCTAGCAGGGTTTGGACACATCACTCATAAAAACAGGTAAAGAAGGCTCCATTAAATATCTGCAATCCAAGATAACAGCTCTAGCAGTAAAGTACAGCTCTAGCAGTAAAGTACTTGATTGAAACAAAATAAAAATAAAAAGTGCTAGTAGGATGGGCATAGCATAAGGGGTCGCAGGGATAGCAGTTGCAACCCAGCTCCTAGTTTCAGGAGGCCCGTGCGGCTCCCTGCTGTAATATTTGCATGCTGCATTTCCCCCACAAAATTACGGAGACATGATCCAGCTCTGATCCACCTTGTGTCTCACAGCCGAGCTCTGTACGCCAGTACTCAGCTTCCACCTTGCCTTCTGCCCAATCCATACCCCTCCTCCGCTCTCATTGGCTGGGGAAAAGGCAGCTGTGCTGTTAGCCATGTGTGCATGGAACGGAAAAGAGGACTGGAAGCAGTCTGAGAAGGGGAAGTGTGGCACTGTGCTGCTGACAATAGTGGGGACAGTAAGCTCGGATGCCTGTCACACTGAATGAGGCAGTGTGCACTGAATGAGGAGAGTGCTGCCTGACAGCTGGGAAAAGACTGCTCTAACTGAAGACACACCTTTGCTCAGTTAGGGCATTGCTCAGTTAGGGCACCCAGTCTGTTGCCTAACAAGGATTCTCTGCATCTCCCCCCCCCCCCCCCGCCCCCCCCCCCCCACAGCACCTGGCAACACTGAGACTCCATTCACATTTAGGCATTTTGTATCGCGGGCAGAATCGTCGTGATTCTGCCCGTGATAACACAAAACGCTTTGCTGACAAAAAATCGCACCACGCTTCTTCAGGTGCCATTTATTATGTAAGAGTGCTTACAATTGCTCACTTTTTATAGATATTCCTCTTATTCATTCTGTTGAAAATATATTAACAAGACTAAACATGGATGGCAATTAATACACTTACTTTATAAATGCCAGTAAAATATCTGTAACAAACTTGGCTGATTTTACAATTGGACTCTCGGGTTCATTAAAAGTTCGAGTGTTATGCTCTATATATCGTACTTCCCACATTAGCGAAGACAGACGCCTGGAAAGAAAATAATTCTTATTAAAACTAATTAAAACTAATTTTACAAACATGAAAAAGAGAATGGTAGCAAACGGAGAGCCAACGATTTATACAAGATAGCATGCAGTGATGTTGACTTATGCATGCTTGTGCTCTCACGTGCAGTTCCCCAAACATGTTAGATGTTACTTATCTTACTAAGGCAGTGGAAGGTAATTTCCTAATATTAAAAAGTATTTTTTTTTTTTTTAACCAGAGGGACAAGTTGACAAGACTCTTGAGCAGCAGATTGTTGATATAACACAAATACATTATGGTCAATTTGGCAGATCACAAATAATTGAATACTTACCTGTAGAACCGGTTTTCCAGTCGCTGTTTGATGGTACTAAGGTCAGTTGGGTATGCCACAACCATACTGTACATTGGGTAGGCTTGGAGGTCTACAGGAGCCACAAAGGCAGAAGCAATGTCTAAATAATAATTAAAAAAATAAATAAAATAAAACACGACAGGTTAAATGTCTTACTTAGATTAAATATATACAAAAATGCGTGTAATTTCATCTTTGCACAGTTTGGTTTTGAAGGATCCAATTCTGTTGACCTGACTATAAAGATGCTCTTCACTAAATTCAAAACAATTTACATGCATTTTCCTATATGCCTTTTTATGTAGTGTAGTCACCTGAATTTAGAGCACAAAGTTTGGTTCTGAGCATGCAAAATAATTTCCCACTTCAGATAGACCTCCCTTCTGCTTACAAGTTGCAAAACATTTGATATGTACTTGGTATTTTGTATTATACACTTATATGCCCATATAATTTAATAACAGATCTAATTACAAGCTCTTATTTTAGTGCAACTGCAAAAGTGAGCAACAGCGCAGCGCAAGTTACTTGACAAATACAAAAAAAAAACACATTGAAGGTAATTAAGAGGCGATACAGAGCAGCCAGATGCATCAAAACATCCAGGAATTATGATGGCATGTAGAGGATCTTAGTGTGTTTTGGTTGACTGTTTTTGAAAAGATGCTGCACATATTTTTTTTTCCTTTTCTTAACTTCTTCTTTTAGGGCTCTTTCACACGGCCGCTCCGATTTTTTATTCCACTGCGGCACTTTTTTTTTTCACGGACACGGATGTCATCCGGTCCGTATGTTCGCATATCATCCCATCCGTTTGCGGATGATATACGGACATAATGTATGTCTATGGGGATTGCGGATGACAGCGGATTGCGGATGTCAGTGCGGACACCTGGCCCTTGATTGTGGCCAGCACCAGGCGCTGGTCCACCCCTGACACAGAGTACGAGCAAGGGGAGAACCCCCTGGACTCACACCAGGCGAAATAGGCCTTCCAGGTACGGTAGTAGATCTTACCAGAAGAGGTTTTCCTAGCCTTGACAAGGGTAGGGATGACCTCAGGGGAGAGACCCCTATCCCTTAGGACCTGGGTCTCAACAGC
Source organism: Pelophylax lessonae (assembly GCF_965119305.1). NCBI lineage: Eukaryota > Metazoa > Chordata > Amphibia > Anura > Ranidae > Pelophylax > Pelophylax lessonae. Next base: position 355,094,065 of record NC_138770.1, read on the forward strand.
CAGGCCATTAAAGCCAGCGACTGTAAAGCAGGATGGAAGATCGGACCCTGTGACAGGAGATCTTCCCGCATTGGCAGCCGCCACTGAGGCGCCACTGCCAGGTGAACAACGTCGGCGTACCAGGACCGGTGTGGCCAGTCCGGCGCCACCAGAATCACCAGGTGCGGTTCCAAGGCTAACCTGTGGAGGAACCTGGACAGCAACTGAATCGGAGGAAAGGCATACATCAGACGATACTGATGCCAAGGGACCACCAACGCATCCGAGGCGTCTGTCAGAGGATCGCGCGTTCTTGCCACGAACCTTTCCACCTTGCGGTTCAGTCGAGACGTGAACAGATGCACGTCCGGGGATCCCCACTTCGCACACAGCATTCGAAAGACCTCCGGGTGTAGGGACCATTCCCCCTGGTCCAGGGTCTGGCGGCTCAGATAGTCGGCCTGCCAATTCTCCACACCCGGAATGTGAACTGCTGAAATCGCCGGGACAGGAGTCTCGGCCCAAGACAAAATGTTGGTCACCTCCCGGGCCGCCCGGGCACTCCTGGTGCCCCCTTGGTGGTTGATGTAAGCCACCGCAGTAGCGTTGTCCGTCTGTACCCGAACAGGACAGCCCCAAAGTCGGTCCGACCACTGGAAGAGACAGTTTTATCGCTCTCAATTCCAGCACATTGATCAGGAGGGAGGACTCCTCCTCCGACCAAGTGCCCTGGGCAGACAGGTTGCCCAGGACTCCACCCCAGGCCGACAGGCTGGCATCCGTGGTAATCACGGTCCACAACAACGGACGGAAGGACTTGCCCTCCGACACCGCCGGGGACTGGAGCCACCACAGAAGAGCCAATCTGGTCTGACGACTCAATGAGACACTCCGATCCAGGGACTGAGGAAGTCTGTCCCACCTGGCCAGGATCTCCGCCTGGAGAGCCCGCGTGTGAAACTGAGCAAAGGGTATCGCCTCAAAGGCTGAAACCATCAACCCCAGGCCCCGCATACAGGTCCTGAGTGACGAGGACGGATTGTCCCTGAGGGACCTGATCTCGTCCTGTAAGGTCCGGAGCTTGTCCTCCGGCAAGAACACCTTCGCCTGAGCAGAGTCCAGAATCATTCCCAGATAAGGAAGGCGAACCAATGGAGACAACGTCGATTTCTAAACGTTGATTGTCCATCCGAACTCCTGGAGCGTCTGCACCGTGGTGGACAGATCACACAGTAAGTCCTGGCTGACACTCGATCTCAGAAGAAGATCGTCTAGGTACCCCAAGACCGCAATGCCCTGTGCCCTCAACAGGCCCAGAACCGGCGCCAGCACCTTGGTAAAAACCCTTGGAGCCGAAGCGAGACCGAAAGGTAACGCCACAAACTGATAGTGGTCCTCTGTGATAGCAAATCGAAGATACAAAGAGCAAATGACTCCTGCGCTTAAGGAGTGGCCTTGCGGCTGGTATCCGGAAAATGCAGATACTGGAAAAGAGAAATGGACAGAGGGCGCACCAGCCTAGCGGATTATCTTTAAAACAATTTATTGTAATAGACATGTATACACATTATACTCACAAAACGATTATGAAACACGGGCAATAAGCAATGAGGGACCACCAGGGGTCTCCACTGGGCATCCTCAGCTGCCGCAGGCCGTGGAAGGATGTAGACCTCCAAAAAAAACGCTTACGCGTTTCGGGGTGTTCCCCCTTCATCAGAGCTAGTTGGGGGGAATGAGTGATAGGGCTTTTGTATATTCCAAAAGGTCACATGATCAAGTCCCACAGCTCCACCCTTTGTGGGTGGGTCAAGAACAAAATAAATGTAAAAAGACATATATTACTAGTGACAATAAAAGCATAAGCATATAAATATATATATATAAAACCAATGCATATGCAAAGAAATCAATAAAAGATGATTACCACAATACATGACAATATGACTATGGAAGAGCCAGCCATGCAGAGTAGCCTGACATGGAACAAACATCAGACCCTATTACCTTGTGCGATCATAAATGCCATCCAAATGCAGCCACAGACTTAGTGTATGGTAGAAGAAATCTATCGAAATTCCCTGCTATATAATATGTTATAGTACATGTCAAAGCTGCATATGCCACAGCTTTCTTATAGATTGGAGCCAGAGTGTCATAAGGAAGGGACCGACTGAAATGTAAACCATCAGTGCAGATACGGAGAACAGGATTATGTTGCTATTAGAATCATTATCGGAGCATCCCTGTGTCTGGGGTCTTTGGGTCTCCATTTCCGCTGGTGTCCTATTGTGGATATCCTGTGTCATCCTGAATACTTCCTGTATACATCACTTCCAGCTCCTGTAAGGAATGTGGAAGTGACATAGAATAGTCTGTCAAGACGAATCTTGCAATGCATGCTGCGCCATCTACCTGGCCCCAGCATGAATTGCATGCAGAGCTTTGTAGCTGGAAATTTGGTTAGTTTCTACATTGATTTCAATTTTCAATATGCTGCATTGGGAACGGCATGATCGCACTTACACTCATAGGGTGGCCAGATGGACACAACTAAAAATGAGTAATAATACAGTACAATTAATATATATATATATAAAAAAAACACACACATTATATATATATATATATATATATATATATATATATATATATATATATATATATATATATATATATATATATATAGACACATTTTTTACGCATATAGAATGCATATGCATCCATAGATGATCAATATTTCTGTATGTAAATACCTGTAGCGAGGTTGACCACCAACTTTTGGTGTCAAATAGTAAAGGATGTTATATATATTGCAATGTGTATACATGTCTATTACAATAAACTGTTTCAAAGATAATGCGCTAGGCTGGTGCGCCCTCTGTCCATTTCTCTTTTCCAAACCGAAGATACCTCTGGTGACCCTCGAAAATGGGGATGTGCAGATACGCATCCTTCAGATCTATTGTGGCCAGGAATTCCCCTGGACTCAGGGAGGCCACCACCGAGCGGAGAGACTCCATACGGAACTTCCGAACGTGCACGTTCAGCGCTTTCAGGTCCAGAATAGGACGTACTTTGCCCTCCTTCCTGGGCACAGTAAACAGATTTGAATAAAATCCTCGAAACCTGTCCCGATGAGGTACCGGGACAATCACCCACTGAGCAAGAAGGTCCTGCACCGCTTGGTGCAGGTCCTGCAGACGCCCAGGAGGCAAATAAAGATTTGAGGCAAAAAAAATCTGTTCCCTGGCCGGGATAGGAATTCGATCTTGTACCCTGATTGAACGATTTCCTGAACCCAACTGTCCGAAATCCGGAGCAGCCAAGGTTGGAGGAAACCGCGCAAACGTCCCCCCACCCCGGAATTGGGTGAGGGCGCCCCTTCAGGCGGAGGCGGATTGACCCGCCGAGCCGGCATTGCCTGAGTTCTGCTTGCCCGCCCAGGGCTTCTTCTGGCTACCCGAGCCCTTGAAGGGCTTGCCCTTCGAATGGTTTCGAAAGGCACAAAAGGACCCTTGAATGGATCGAGACGCAGATTCCCGCTTGCCACGAAAGGACTTGTTCTTCAGGTTCTGGGGCAGCAAAGTGCTCTTGCCCCCTGTGACGCCTTTTACCAGGGTATCCAACGCCTCGCCAAAAAGGCGAGAACCAGCAAAGGGAAAATCAGCAACTGTTTTCCGCGAGTACTGGTCAGCCGACCAGCTCTTCAGCCAGATCAGTCGACGGTTAAGCACCGAGACACTAGACAGGCGTGCTACTAAAGGGGCCTCATTTAAGGCCGCATCACACAAATACATGATTCCTTGGTGAATTTGATCCACCATATCCAGCCGGGCAGGTGGAACAGCATCAGACACGAGGTTGCTCCTAAGCACCTTAGTCCAATCAGCCACCGCCTGAGCCACCAAAACGGACGCGAAAATGGGTTTGAGCAACGAGCCCGCCACCATATAGGAATGGCGGGCTAGAGACTCCAACCGCCGGTCTGTGGGATCCCGAAAAACCGGGGTATCCTCTGAAGGAACCAAGGTAGCCTTGTTCAATACGGCCACAGTGTGATCCACCTGTGGAGGCACACACCATCGTGAGTCCGTAGCCAGCGCAAAGAGATAAAGCAATTTGAACCGACTAGGTACCAGGAATGGACGTTTTAAAGTGCGCCACAGTCCATTAACAGTGTAATGAAACTCAGCGGGACAATACAGAAGGGTGAGAGAGATAGTCTGCAGAGCCCCGCAGAGTGTTACCACCGATGTCGCTGCCTCAGAGGAAAAGGAAGTGAGGTCCGAAAAGGCTGAACTATAAAGCTGCAATGACTCAGGGAAAATGGCTGCCCATCGGACTGAATGGAAGGCTCTGGCAAAATGGCCGCCGAACATGCGGTCGGAACGATCGTTCTGCCACCGCAAGATGGCGCCGGATGGCGCCAAAACAGCATGTAGTAATGCCATAGTGAAGCCAAACATGCTTGCCATGTTTTACCCCGCTGCGGTCGCCACACACACAGTCTGCACCCCCACAAACACCGAAGTGACACAGGGGAAGGGGGCCCCCAAAAACACACAGCACCGCAGCGCATGTACAAGCGATCGGGGATCGCATCAGGGAGCCACACAGGCACAGACATGGGGAACACACAGCAACACAGGACTGCCACCCCAGACAGAGGTCCCACACAGAAGTACTTACCTGTACCAGACGGCGTGGGGAGCCTCTCAGAACGGAAAGCCGCTGTCCTCATCTGACAGGGAAAGCCGTTAGCCAGGGACATTACACTGCAGCATCGCAGATGTGTCCAGTGAGGTAGCCACCTCACGGCTGCATCCCTGCTGCGAGCAGGGATGGGTCGTTCATAATGCCAGGACGAACAGCGGCTGAACGCTCGATGGCGGGCTGGGGGTCCATCTGACCCTCTGCCCTGGAGAACCATGGCGGTCACTCCGAATCCCAGCACCACATGAATCCATCTTCTTCCAAAGAGTCGACTAAAACTAAGCTGACAAAATAAACAGCTAGTAAAGTAAGAAAAAAATGACATTTTCAAAGAAAATCAAAGAAAAAAAAGATTAGATAGGCTGAGACTGTAGCCCCAGCACAGGGAAGCCTAACTACTCCTGACGCTAGGCAGAAAGAAACTGGGTTGGGAGTGGTCACTGCAGGGGGGTATTGACCTAGTGGGACAGCTTTGTTCTTTTTGACTAAGTTTTATGCCTAGCTACTCCTGCGGAGCGGAAGTCAATAACCAATAGTGATGACTTCGATGCGGCGGCGACTGTCGGAGGACGTAAGAGAAATTGGGTTCTGTTCCGTTCTAAAAAACGGAACAGAACTGAAAGGATGAAAAATCGGATGACATCCGCAATCCTATTGACATGCATTATGTCCGTTTTTCGTCCGCAAAAAAATGGGATGAAATACAGACATACGGAGCGTCCGTGTGAAAGAGCCCTTACTCCTTTTTCATGACCCTTTCCCTATATCAGTTCTTATGTGGTACTCGGAGGGTTGTTCTCCAGACCCATTGAAATGTACTTTTGCTTGACTGATTTATTAATCAATTTGTTTTTAAACTAGATTGACAGTGACAGTCAACAATCTACCTTTCTCTTTTTCAATCATATGACATTTGACTAGACGGTCTATTTGATGCTTATATAATAGTGTGATATTGCATTTGAATTTTTATTTGTCTCTTTCCAATTGAGTTTGTTTGTTACCCTTTGAATATGTACCACAATCCATTAAAAAAATGGATTTTTGTAAGAACTTACCGTAAAATCCTTTTCTCTTAAGCTCATTGACAGACGTAGTCTTCTTGATTCTCAAGAGCTGGGTTATGTTGTCTCCGCAGGAGTAGGACTAGGCAGAATGACAAAACGTTCTGGCTCCACCCTAGGGGCAGTCCCTGAGGGTATATCCTCCCTCTCTCTGCTACAGGGAATCAGTTCTGTTTAAAGCAGTACAGAGAATTTAACCCAACCCAACTCAATGATAGAGGGGCGGGTACTACGTCTGTCAATGAGCTTAAGAGAAAAGGATTTTACGGTAAGTTCTTACAAAAATCAATTTTTCTCTATCGCTCATTGACAGACGTAGTCTTCTTGATTCTCAAGAGCTGGGACATCCAGAAGCAGTGCCACAAATGAGGGGTGGGATTGACAAAATCAAATCCAATCTAGAAGGCCCAACCGGTGCCAAACTAGAAGTTTTAAAGGCTCATTATAAACAAAGAATGAGGCTAAAGAAAAAATTTTCCAACGGAAAAAACCCTTGAGGTAGACCACTGGTCTCCTCAAATTGCGGCCTGCAAAACCTTGCGGCCAAATGAGGCATCAGACGATGCCATTACATCAACTTTATAATGTTTAGAGAAGGTATGCACCGACGACCAGGTAGCCGCCTTGCACACCTGGACCACTGACGCCTGATGGCGAAAGGCCCATGACGCACTAAGTGCCCGAGTGGAGTGCGCCTTAACAGGGAACGGGGGCTCCCGACCCTTAATAGAATAAGCCTGCACTACCGTCTGTCTGATCCATCTGGAAATGGTCGCGGCAGATGCAGGCAACCCCTTTTTGGGTCCATCTGGGATCACAAAAAGTGAATCCGTCTTGCGAAACGAGTCTGTCGTTTTCAAGTATACCCTGATCGCCCGGACCACATCCAAGGAGTGCAAAGCAAATTCCCGAGGATGACTGGGCTTAGGACACAGGGAAGGTAATACAATTTCTTCATTCAGATGAAATTCTGAAACCACTTTTGGTAGGAAGGATGGATTCGGACGAAGAACCACCTTATCTCTATGAACCACCAGATATGGTGAACGACAAGATAATGCGGCCAATTCTGACACCCTGCGTGCAGAAGTAATAGCCACCAAGAAGGCCACCTTCTGGGACAACGTGGGTAGAAGAATCTCCCTAATATCTTCAAAGGGAGGTTTCTGAAGAACCGACAACACTAAATTAAGATCCCAGGGGGGTAACGGCGCGTGCACTGGCGGAGCCAGATGTCGCACCCCCTGGATGAAATTCCGCACCAAGGAATGAGTAGCCAAAGGCTTCTGAAAGAAGATGGCTAATGCTGAGACCTGACCCTTGATAGTACTCAAGGCCAGTTTCTGCTCAACCCCTTGTTGCAGAGAAGCCAATATTCGACTAATCGAATAAGACCGAGGACGGAACCCCAAAGGTTCACACCATGCAATGTAGGACTTCCATGTGCGATGATAAATCTTTCTGGAAGTCGCTTTCCTTGCTTCAACTAGAGTAGGAATAACTGAAGCTGACAAACCTTTGTCCTTCAGCACCTGGGTCTCAATAGCCAGGCTGTTAAAGCCAGCGATCGTAAAGCAGGATGGAAGATCGGTCCCTGAGACAGTAGATCCTCCCTGAGAGGAAGTCTCCATGGGACGTCCGCCACCAGTCTGACCATGTCGGCGTACCAAGCTCGACGAGGCCAGTCCGGAGCTACCAGGATTACTGGGATTCCTTCCTCCTCTACCCTGCGAAGAAGTCTTGGCAGTAACGCGAGAGGAGGGAAGGCATATATTAGCTGGTATTGCCCCCACGGGGCGATCAGTGCGTCTGCGGTTTCTGCTAGAGGATCGCGGGAGCGAGCCACGAATCTCTGAACTTTTCTGTTGAATCGTGATGCCAACAGATCCACATCCGGGGTGCCCCACCGTAGGCACAACTGGTGGAAAACGTCTGGATGGAGGGACCATTCCCCCTGATCCAGGGTCTGACGGCTGAGATAATCTGCCTGCCAATTCTCCACCCCCGGAATGAACACCGCAGAGATTGCTGGAACAAATCGTTCCGCCCAGCGAAGAATGCAAGCCACTTCTTTGGCCGCTCGGACACTCTTGGTGCTCCCCTGATGATTGACATAAGCCACGGCCGTGGCATTGTCCGACTGGATCCGAACCGGGCTGCCCTGGAGCTGCTCGGTCCAGTGAATCAGACAAAGTCTGATCGCTCTCAGTTCCAATACATTTATCGGTAACCTGGATTCTTCCGGGGACCAAAGTCCCTGGACAGATAACTGACCAAGAATTCCTCCCCATCCGGATAGACTGGCATCCGTGGTCACTATCGTCCAATATATTGGCAGAAATGACTTTCCCTGGCTGAGCATTGGAGACCGAAGCCACCAAACCAGAAACACTCTGGTCTGTTTGCTCAATCGTATCTGATTGTCCAGGGATTCCGGATTCCGATTCCATCTGAGAAGAATCTCTTGCTGAAGAATTCGGGTATGGGACTGGGCAAATGGGACTGCTTCGAATGAAGCCACCATCAACCCCAGAACCCTCATGCACGTCCGAAGGGAAGACCAGCTGTTGGACAGTAACAACTGGACTGCTGATTGAATCTTTCGAAGTTTCCCTACCGGAAGGAAAACTCTCGTCCTGACTGTGTCTAGAATTAGACCCAGATATTCGAGCCTCTGGGTGGGAACCAGAAATGACTTTTGCTGGTTCACCAGCCACCCGAATTCCTGTAAAGAAATCATAGTAATCTCTATGTTTTGTAGCAAGGTCTGAGGAGACTCTGCATGAAGCAGAAGATCGTCTAGGTAACCTAGAATCGATATACCTCTTTGGCGCAGAAGTGCCAACATTGGGGCCAACACCTTTGTGAAGACCCGCGGAGCCGTGGCGAGACCGAAAGGTAACGCCACAAACTGATAGTGGTTCTCCTCTACGGAAAAGCGTAGAAAACGCTGATGTCCTGCGAAAATGGGAATGTGAAGATAGGCGTCCTTGATGTCTATGGACGCTAGGACATCCCCTGGATGCAGGAAGGCTGCTACCGTGCGAATGGACTCCATTCTGAATCTTCTTATGTTGACGAAAGAATTGAGTGCTCTTAAGTCCAGAATTGGACGCACTTTGCCCTCTTTCCTGGGTATTGTAAACAGGTTTGAATAAAACCCTTGAAACCGTTCTGTCCAAGGAACGTGGACTACCACTCCTTGTTGTAGTAAATCTGTGACTGCTCTCCGCAGATCTTCTAAACGATCTGCGGATAGACGGATATTGGAAGGGAAGAATCGCGCCGGTGGGAGAGATCGAAACTCGATCTTGTACCCTGACCTTATGACTTCGCAAACCCATTTGTCCGGGATTCTGGAAAGCCATGGATCCGGGAACCGGCGAAGACGTCCCCCCACCCCAGTTATGGGTGGGGGCGCACCTTCAGGCTTTGGATGGTTTATCTTCAGGTCTGGAGGGGTCGGGCTTTTGCTTGCCCGACCAACGACCCCTGACGCCTCCTGCAGGAGCTTTGGAGGACTTCGTTTTTTCACCCGCTGGACGAAAAAACCTCTTGTGAGCAGAAAAAGAAGGCCCTCGTCTTTGACGAGTTCCTCTACCTTTAAAATTTTGCGGTAAAAAGGTGCTTTTTCCACCGGTAAGATCCTTAATGATCTCATCTAAGTTGGCTCCAAATAGACGCTCTCCTGAAAAGGGGATATTAGCCAATGCTTTTTTGGAACCTTGGTCGGCTAACCAACCTTTTAGCCACAGTGTACGCCTGAGAACCACTGCTGAGACTGATGCTCGCGCCATTAATGGAGTGGCGTCTAACGCCGCATCACATACAAACTGTAACCCCTGTATCATTTGTTCCAACAAATCTGATACCGCCTGAGGGACTTCTTCTAAGTCCCGGCGTAACCACTTGGTCCATTCAGTTACAGCCTGCGAAACCAGACCAATAGCAATTATTGGTCTGAAAGCTGATCCAATCAAGGAAAACATGGTGCGAGACATAGCTTCTATCTTGCGATCCACTGGATCTTTAAAAGACGGAGCGTCTTCTAAAGGAATAACCGTGGCTTTATTCAATCTAGCAATTGGTGAATCCACCACAGGTGGTTCTGTCCATTTCTTAATAAGGGTTTCCTCAAACGGATAACGCCTGTCAATGCGTTTAGAAATATTAAAAGTGCGTTTTGGCAGACGCCATGTTTGCTTTTTCCCGGGCAGAAGGCGTGGCTCCGCCCCCTGTGTACGCCTTCCGGCGTTCCCAGCCCTCCACGAGGTAGCTGGGCTCACAAAACATGGCCGCCCCCATAGAAGAGACATAAGACTCCAAAAACATGGCGGCCGGCGTGACCTGAGGACATACAGGCATTCGGTCTACGGCAAAATGGCGGCGGACCGCCGATATCATCTTCCCAGCACATCCACCTGCACTCTGCTAAGAGGTGCATATGGATCTACAGAGATACACTGCACATAAGGTAGGATTATACCTCCTATGTCTGCTGTAATGTTACAGTCTGCTGGGTAGAGTGTTAGCTCTTGAACCAAGTCCACTTCCCACAAACACATGCTGTATTACAAGGGGGACTTGTAAGTATCAGATATATACTGACCATATATGGAGGGGCCCATAATATATACTGCCTCATAATGAGGAAAAAAGGGAACGTTTACTCACCATACCGAACCGACAGGCACCCTCTCTTCATAATACCCTCTCCACCGAGGTGGGGGTTTGTGGACGCCTCGACTCTCTGGTACCTGGCGTCCAAGCGAGACTTTTAACTCGCAAAGTCAGTCCCTTTACTGGGACTCCGTCGCGGCCGACTCAGCGCACTGGTCTGCACGCGCTTTTAGGCAGAAACCGGGGTGACCACTGGATTTCAACATCCAGCCCGTCGCCCGGCCCCGCATACTTACTTGAATATGTCGCGGCCGACCAAGCGCAATGCCATGGTCTGCACGCGCTCGTAGGCCGGCTGGGGTGACCACAAGTGTCGCCCAGTCCGGCATTTTTGCTTGAAGATCTCACAGGAAAAAAACACTGGAGAAAACTACCTAAAAAATGTCTTTTTCTCAAAGAAAAAAAGTCTTGCCAGGACCAAAAGATCCCAGCAAGGAACTTAGGTCCTTACTCCTGACTAGACAGAAAAAAACTGATTCCCTGTAGCAGAGAGAGGGAGGATATACCCTCAGGGACTGCCCCTAGGGTGGAGCCAGAATGTTTTGTCATTCTGCCTAGTCCTACTCCTGCGGAGACAACATAACCCAGCTCTTGAGAATCAAGAAGACTACGTCTGTCAATGAGCGATAGAGAAATTAAGATTATTCTCCTTTATTTTATTCAAAACAAACAAATTTGACAAGGAAAAGATGCTGCAGAATTAAGCCATCTCACAATGTAATTGTCTCTGGAAATATATAGGAGATAAATATATACGCTTGAGCTCCATGGACAAAAACGGAGGCTGTCATTTGGGTTACTATTTTCTTGCTAAAATTATAAAAATCTATCTTTAAAAAAAAAAAAAAAAAAGGAGGTAAACATGCGAAGTATGTAGAACACACAAAACTGTTGCTGACCAAGAAGGGATGTGTAAAACATTGCTTCCGGGTCTCCCTGCCAACGTGTGCCCCCCCCCCCTAAATTTTTTTGAGTCCTTCCCACCATCACATATACACACACACACACACGAACATAAACGAATTGAAGGTGCCTATGCATGAAAACGGTGATTGTAATACACATCACATATATGTTACATACTCATGAACCAGACCTCCTCCGTAACACTAAACTGATGACCTATGGGAGGTTTTTAAAGTGTCGCCTATAGAAAATTTAGGCTACTTAAGATTGTCGCCATTTCATGGCCACACGCAAATCTAAGGTTTGACATGCTGGGTATCTATTCACACAACCTCATCTTTTATATATTTTACCAGAAAACAAATTGGAAATTTATTGCGTTTGTGTGCCCTCAAAATAACTTTAGTGTATTTTTTACTAAATGTTGTGTTTTCTAGACCTTTGTGGTAATATGGCTGTCACATTTGAGACATTTTCATTTGTTTTACACTTCTCTAACCCATATACCCTCATGGGACAGATGTAAATAAATAAAACCCTGATAAACCTAATTTTAAAGGAAAACGTCCACAGTTACAAATACTGTAGCCATACTGAGGCAGCCAGGCGGAGATTCCACTTTTTTCCAGTGAATTACATTTTGTGCCAAAAATTAAACAGACAAGTGCTGCATTTTTGGTCTAATGGATACAAAATGCTCTAATAATGATTGAGCTAAAACTCTTCTAATAAACTTTTGAGTCAGTGGCACAGCCACTTATTGAGCAGATACAATTGACAATGTAAACATGTCTAGTTATTGCGTATTTGAGATATACACACAAAACATTAGATATACCTAGAGTCATCAGCTGATTGATGCCGTCAATGATTCTCTCGCATTCTTCATCTCGGCTTCTACACCCCCACTCTCCATCCAGGGTCCTGTAGAGCAACGACCGTACCTCAATTTCTGTCAATGGTACACTGGTGCCCAACTCCTCAGGAAACACAGCTAACATTCATAAAATGGAAAAAAAATGTTAAATCTGGGCATTCAGTCAAATTATGTATTAAAGTACTAAATTACCAAAAAAATAAAACTGTTGCCGCTTTAACCAAAAACACAGCTCTAAAATGGTTTAGATCATCTCTACATATCATTCCCACAATCTATAATGAGGATTTTTTACTTCTGGGGGAAAAAAAATTTTTTTTTACTTACCGTAAAATCCTTTTTTTTAATTTTTTTTTTTTTTTTTACCACTTGAAATCCAGCAGGTTTTACACCCTTAATGACCAGACCCTTTTTTGTTTTTCAGCATTGTGCTACTTTAACTGGCAATTGCAAGATCATGCAATACTGTGCGCTAATGAAACGTGTATCTTTTTTTTCACACAAATAAAGCTTTCTTTTGAAGGCATTTGATCACTACTGGGTTAAAGTATGGTATATATACCGTACTGGAATTTACGCAGCTACAGTATATACACTATACTGTAATGGTGGTGATCAGCAACTTGTGTAGGAATTGTGAGAGGGTGGAGGGCAATCTGGCGCCAACAGACATTGACTGGGACGGTCACTGATGCAGACGTTGCTAGTAATCAGTGATAATTCTGTACACTGACAGAGTACAGACACTGGCTGGGAAGGAATTAACATTTAGGGGCTATCAAGAGGTTAACTGTGCACCTAACAATGTGTAATGGGTGCTTCTATTACTTTCTGATCTGGCTCTTTTTTCTCCCTGATTTTCAGAGGGAAGAAACAGCAAGATCCTGTTCTCAGTTCTCTGTAAACACAAAACTCTGTGTGCAATTGGACATAGCCGAATAGCAGGTTTCAGCCGAAATCATTGGCTAAAATCTGCTACCAAACTCGTTCTCTGTCCAATCACAGCATGGGTCAGCAGGGGTTGTGCCTGCACATGCTCACAGAATATTTACTATGAGCGGTCATCAGGTGGTAAAGTCCACTTAGAGACATAGAAAGCGCTAAGCCTCAAGGTTATATGGACACTGGCAAACAAAATAACTGTAGGGCTAACCGTTTAGACTGCTACATGCCTCCATTTCTAGTAAAGAAGTACCAAGATCATATACAAAGAGGGGTGGGACAGTGTGTCTGCCAGGAGTTAGATCAGTGTACCACATCTACCTACAGCCAGCGAGGGACAATGAGGATCACCAAATTCCCCACTTCATTATTTCCTGAAAAGCCTACAAACTTTCCAGGGTGCATGGGTTGGGAAGGAAGACATACATCAGGTTGTATAGATACCATGGAGCAAACATTGCATCCACTGCCTCTCCTAGAGGATCCCTGTACCTGGAGAAAAACCTATCTAGCTTCTTATTGAAACTGGGAGGTCAGAAGGTCCACATCCAGTATTCCCTACCTGTGATACAGGCCCTGTAACGCCTACAGGTGCAAGGACCACTCCCTTAGGTGCAGTCACTGTCAGCTGAAGGGAGGTTGTGTTTTTGACAGGTCCAACGCCGCAATGACAGCAACATTGCTCGAAGTTCCAGGCACGGGTGCCCAGGATTCTTCCCCAGCCCAACAGGCTAGCATTCACCAAAGATCTTTCCAAAAAGAATGTAAAGAAGGATTTTCCAACTCCAACCTGGGTTCCTGAGCAACCAAGCCATACTCCAAACAAGGAGTTGGTTCCAGTGCCACAAGAGCGCAGCAGGTACAATACCGGGCCAGCACCTTGGTGAAACCCGAAGGTGCACATGAGAGACTTAAGGATAGAGCAATGAACTGGTAGTAAAAACGAGAAGAATACAGAGGGTAGCACCAGCCTAGCACATTACCTTTGCAACAATTTATTACAAAAAATAAATTCTGTAGATCATACTCACAAACGAGATGACATGTTCAAGCATGTGAGATTATATATATATATATATATATATATATATATATATATATATATATATATATATATATATAGAATAGAATGAGTATATATATATATATATATTTCAGCCTCGAAATGTGTCAAGTTTCATTTGGAGATTTACATCCCACAACTGTTTAACCATTAGATCATGCTGAATGGACATTTGGTGGACACACACACACACACACACATTATATATATATATATATATTTATTTTTTTTATATCACGCTTTAACAAGTCATCTTGTTTGAGTATGATGTACAGAATTTCTTTTATAATAAATTGCTGCAAAGGTAATGCACTAGGCTGGTGCATCCTCTGTATTCTTTTCATTTTTAGAGCCTATTTGGGTTTCCCTGACCTGTTTGGAGTGGCAGCACAGCCGAAACCGCGGCTAAACGAGTGGAGTCGCTCTTCTATAGATCAAGCCGCATAGCAACTCTCAAGTGCAGAAGCATTTATTTCTTCTTTAATGAACTGGTAGTGCAAGGGTGCCACATCAAAGTGTAGGAATCGCTGATGAGCTGAAAATATAGGGAGAGAAGGGTAAGCATCTTTAAAGTGTAACTTCACCCAAATAGGGAAGTTCCGCTTGTTTGCATCCCACCCCCGCACTGCCACATTTAGCACTTTATTTGGGGAAGCGGGTATCTGGTTTTTCTTACTTGAGATGACGGCATCTGCACCCGAAGCCAATAGAAGAATTGGCACTGGTTAGTAAATCGCTGGATTCCTGGACAGGTAAGAGTCCTTAAAATAAAAGTCAGCAGCTACAGTTTTTGTTTTATTACATTTCTTTTTTTGGGATAGTAGCATAGGAGTATTGCCCTTGCATTGTTTAGTATACTCTGAAGTATAGGACTTTCTGTGCCCTTTAATAGATAAAGAAAATGATTTTCTTTTGGTAACAGTTTATTTACACACCAAAAACTGCATTCAATAAAAGATTTTTTTAAGTTGGATAATCATTCCGAAAGTTACAATGCCATCTTGTATTACCCTCACTTCTAATCTGAATTCTGGTTGCCCTAATTCAGCTCTATTGCATTTAAAGTGGTTCTAAAGTCAAAAGGCTTTTACCTGAATGCATCCTATATGTTAAAAGGTAAAAAAACCTTCCATTTGCGGCTTGTGTGCCCCCATAAGAAGCTGCTTCCTATGGGGGCACACAAGGAAGAGTGGAGAGATCCGGTGGGGGACCCAAGAAGAGGAGGTAGAGGGGTCGTGCTGCGCAATATCCTGCACAGGGCCAATAAGCATAACAACTTTTTTATTTTAGTGAAAAAAATTTAATTTACAACAACTTTAAAGTGCAGTGTGTTAAAAAAAAAAAAATTAACCCCTTAAAGTGTATAGCAAGAACAGCTCTATCCAGTACTTAATACATTATCCTCTACTCATTCACTTCAGCACTGGGGGGGGGGGGCAAATGACACTTCCCTTGGCCCCCCACAATGTTGTAGTTTGGTATCTACACACTGATAGGGACACACAATCATTAGGGCATGGATAGTACATGACTAGAATTTTTACAAAAGGTGAAGAGATGGCACCAGACACTAATTGGAGGGTAACCTGAGTTTTATCATAACAAAGCTTTGGTTTTGGTATAAGCACTAATGTAGATGCAAATCCCAACTGTACAACAATTAGTTTGCCAAGTACAGTTAAATTGCCAAGTTATTTCTTTGAGGATATATTTTTTCTCATCTATGTGCTGCTGGTCTTATCCAGCCTTATTACTTCCACTGCCTGTCTACATGCCCTTGCTGATGGCAGAATATGCCTGCGCATTGAGTGTGGAAAAAGCAACTTATAGACTCCACCAGATACTACAAGTGGCATGCGACAGTGACAACACAGCAGATCAATTGTGAGATAGGGACAATGCATTGTCACCATACAGCAAGCTATTGGCAAAGTGGGCCTATTTATATTTCAAACTGTGTAAAAGCAAGGATAGGTTATTCCACCAAGCAAGAGACATGTGGTTAACACAGCCAAACAGCTAACCTGTGCAATTCAATAGCAATCAATGAAGTTGCCATAAAAGTTAAGAATGCAGAAAAGGATAAAAAAAAAAAAAAAAAAAGTTGTCAAGTTTTACTGGTATGATTTATCAGGATGATAAAACATTCAAAACATTTAAGGCAACTAAAAATCTGGCTTGAAAGCAGCAATTTAATAGAGCATATTCTAAACCCAAAAGCAAAAACGTAATATACTGCAGCTTACCGATCCTTAAATAGGGTGGCTGCTTTCATTTTTTTTTTTTTCCCCTTTTATTTCCATTGGTGAACCCGCCAGTAACACACTACCTGTCTTAAGCTGACCATACACTGAAATATATTTATACAAAACATTCTTATCAGTACATTGGATGTTGTCTGAAAGTATTTTTTCAATTTCATTTGTTATGGAACTAATGGGTTTAGCCAAATGAAAACCACATTCACTATTTGAAATTTGTTCTTTCGAGAAAAACTTAATTCTGCTCCTTTAAATTTTCTCATCACTGCATTAGAAAATGAATACAAAATCAAATAAATGTTCTAGTGTAAGGCCATCCTTAGGGTAGTTCCACTTTACGGAGGAGCAAAGAAGCCACCCTTAGGCCCTGTTCACATGATCATGTAGCGGAGGCAAACTCTCCCCCTCCCCCCCTCCCCCCCTCCCCCCCTCCCCCGTGATCTTGGCATGCAATTTTGACATGATTCCGCATGGCACACGGGGAAATCCATTCACTTGAATAGGATGCCCTAAGCGCGTTTGTCACCTGAAAAGAAGCTCCTGCTCTGTTTCGGATGACAAGCCTCACACGGTTTGTGAAGGCATAGTTTGTTGCGATTGCGAGTTGCACTAGCCAATTTAAATGGACTTGACTAACAAATTAGAGCTGAACTCCAGCTAACACAGTAACAGTTTTTATTTTCCCTTTTGTGATACATTTTTTACATAAATGAATAGTTGACCATTACATATACACTCCCGTCAGTGGTAAATGACTGGTCTTATCATAATTCCACTTTTGCAGGAGAGCTTGGTCTGTTAAAGGAAGAAAAAAAAACAACAGACTTACTGGCTGGATCACCGGTAAAACTAGTGCAGACCACATTTAGGGATAGGTAAGCTGTAACATAAAATGTTTGTTTTTAGGTTTAGATACGGTTTAATGAAATTATAGTGAATACATTCAAAAAGTGGGTTAGAATTTTTAAACTCAGGTTCATGATCAAACAACAAAAAAAACAATCACAGTGCTATCCTCCTCCCCTTATACCGTGCAAACATAACATTATTAGCTGAAATTTAGACACAGAGACCTCATTTTTACAATTTTTTTTTTTTAAATCCAAACCTAAAACACTTGTTGCTAAAATGTCCACAAAACGTGTGCATAAACAAATTGGTGACTATGCTCTTTGTGCTCCCATGATCACTCTGTGGCCCCCCTGTGATCTTCCAAACTCAGCTGAAGTATAATGACTCTTCGCGCTGGCATTAGAGTTAAGTGCCTGTTTTGCTCCACTTCTGGATCTCCCCTGATTCTCCAGTGCCCTTCAGCTGGTATTTTGTGGACTTCTCATATATGCATAAGATTGGCCAAAACCACCAATTTGTAAACCCTGTTACGCAAGGCAAGCATAGAAAGGGAAGAGAAAAAACCTACTTGTAGCGTAACCTTGTTTATTGATTTTAAAACCAATAAAAACTACTGCACTCAACTATTGTGCTTACTTGAAGATCTCCCCACTATTCCTGTTCTGGGGACAACCCAAAATTAGGGATGTTCTTTTTCTTAAAATTTTGGTGATAATCGTAAACAGGAATAATAGAGCGTGGAAATTTCCACATAGGAAATAGCACAGACAATATAAACCTAACAGGGGTTCTAAGCCTTCTATGCTCTATCCAAAAAAAAAAAAAAAAGTTTTTCCTTTAGTTAGGGCCGGTTCACACTCTTGCGAGTGCGGCGATCACATGTAATATCGGAGCGCACTGCTCCTTCATTACATGCCATCGGATGTGCGGTGCGAATTTAGCCATACACTTTGTATGGCTGAAATTCGCACTGCACCCGCACAAAAGAGTCACAGGACCCTTTTTTCCAGCCGCATCAGGATCGGATCGCACAGTGGTTCACACTTGTGCGATCCGATCCTGTGCGAACTTTCAGATCGCACTGCGATATGCGATCAAACTGGGGGTGTCGTTAACATTTAATTGACACCCCCAGCGTATCGCATATGGCAGTGTGAACTGCCAGATGTGCGTTTGCGATGCGGGAACAGGCTGCGAATTCGCAGCCTTCCCGCATCGCACAAGTGTGAACCGGGACTTATACTTTAAGGTTTTTAAACAAAGTAGTATATTGATGAGAGAGAAAATAAACATGGCAGGGAAAACAGATTAAACTTCAGCTTTTAGCCTCGGTTCACATTTATGCGATGCGGGAAGGATGCGAATGCGCAGCCTGTTCCCGCATCGCACACGCACCCCCGGCAGTTCACACTGCCATATGCGATACGCTGGGGGTGTCAATGTAATGTTAACGACACCCCCAGTTTGATCGCATATCGCAGTGCGATCGTGCAGTTCGCACAGGATCGGATCGCACAAGTGTGAACCGCTGTGCGATCCGATCCTGATGCGGCTGCCAAAAAGGGTCCCTGTGCGTGTTTGCTGCGGCTGCGGTGCACCGCACCGCACAGCCGATCGCATGTAATGTCGGAGCATGTAATGTACGCTCCGACATTACATGCGAACCCCGCACACGCACAAGTGTGAACCGGGGCTAAGTAATTTATTTTTCAAGATAACAAAGGCTCTAAAGTGGTTTCAATCCTTTCTAAAGCCAGGTACACACAAGCCAATTATTGGCTGCTTCAACAGAAACCGGCTGACATGTGGCCCATGTGTACATCAGCCTGTCCGACGAAAGCTGGGTAAACAGGCATGCTGGAATAGGTATAAGTGGAAGTTATTGGGCGCTGCTGGTGTTTGCATGCCACAGCTAGTGTGGGCATGATGGGTGTTTCAGGTAATGAGTGAATATTGTATGTGCTCCGTCAGTTTCTAAGCCCAACGACATCTGTGTAATGCTTCACGTAGCATGGAGACTCATAACGCACAACCTGGAAATGCTGCTCAGTCCATCTCGGAGGCGTCTCCTGAGCCCCTGCGAGTACAGAGCTTACCCTGATTGGATGAGTGAATGAAGAAACGTCACACTGAAGTGTTGTATTTGTGCATTTGGCAAGTGCTTTCCTTGTCAGTTTATTTTTGTTTTTTTAAACTTCTTGTTTAAAGTGATTGTAAAGTCTGTTTTGCACAGGGCAGCCCAGATCCTTCTCTTCCCGGGTCCCTGGCTTGAGGTCCTAGCCCCTCCCTCCTGTTGAGTGCCCCACAGCAAACAGCTCGCTATGGGGGCACCCGAGTTGAGCTGCAGCTCCCTGTATCCATTCAGACACAAAGATGCCCTTCGGCCCCGCCCCCTCTCTCTCCTGATAAAAAGAAAAAGATTTTGCTTTTCTAAGAGAAGACTTTTTTTTACAGTTTTACATTGTTTTGCTGGATAGAGCCGACTTGCCGCAGGACATGTACTGCTGGCGCTCGGGCAAGTGGTTAAAAAAGACAGCAGCCGCTGAACCCAATATATCAAGACAAATGTTGGTTTTTATTCAGATATTTCTCTTACTCTGCATGAGCATAATTAGAATTACACCTCAAAAACACATTCTATTTCTTCCGAGTATGGGGATACCATATGAGAAAGCTCTTCTGGCTTTCAAGTGGCACAAATTATGCTTCTGTTTTCTTGACTACCCTTCACAATTTCAGAGGCCCTAAAGTGACAGGACAGTAGAAACATCCTCAAAATGACCACATTTTGGAAAGCAAATACCCAACAGTATTTGTCAAGAAGAATGGGGAGTCTCATAAGATTACATTTTTGCCACGAGTTTTGGTAAACGGAGAGGGGAAAAAATTGTTTTTTTACTGCCTAGCTGCATAGAGGGGTCCAATATTTAAGGAGCATATTTTAGCTTTCAAGGGGTATTATGTAGCATTCGATTTCCTGAATACCGATCACATTTTCAGATGCACTGAAACGCCAGGACATTAAAGTTGGCACGCTCCCACTCATCAGCAGGGACTCCAATGCACGGGACAAGAGGCTCCGATTGCCCCGACACCCGCAATCGTTCCCCCGCTGAGAGAGAAGAACGGTCAGCTGTTGTAAACACAGCTGACCGTTCTCTCTGGAATGATTACAGAGCACCTGTGATCCTGCTACATAGAAACACAGGTCTCTGCGATCATTTCACAAGCCCCCCCCCCCAGTGTTAACTCCTTCCCTGCCAGTGTCAATAAAACAGTAAAAATGCATATTTTTAGCACTGATTACTGTAGTAATGTCACTGGTCCCCCCCAAAAGTGTCAAACATGTCAGTCAGGAGACTGATGCGCCCGCCGCAATGTCGTAGTCCCACAAAAAAAAAAAAAACGTAGATTGCCGCCATTACTAGTAAAAAAAAAAAAAAGACAAATCTTTCCCGTAGTTAGTAGACGCGATTACTTTTGCGCAAACCAATCAAAATACGCTTTTTGCGATTTTTTTTACCAAAAATACGTAGCAGAAAACAAATTGGCCTAAAATGTTAAAAACTTTTGATTTGTTACATTTTTTTTTTTTTTTGGGGTATGTTATATAGCAGAATGTGAAAAATATTTTTTATTTTTATTTTTTTCAGAATTGTCACTTTTTTTGTTTATAGCGCAAAAAATAAAAATCACACAGGTGATCAATTACCACCAAAAGAAAGCTCTGTATGTGAGAAAAAAGGGACATCAATTTTATTTAGGTACAGCGTCGCACAACCGCACAATTGTCCGATAAAATAACGCAGTGCCGAATCGCAAAATATGGCCTGGTCATTGGGGGGCAAATCCTTAAGGTCCAGAAGTTGTTAAACCCAAAAGGCACTTTCTGCTACTCTGCCTGGTTACGGAGACAACACGTGTGAAACTTTTTTATTTGGACTGATTATGTACCCTACATTGTATCGTGTATAACAAAAGACCAACATTGTATCAAAAACTGTACATTAAAGGAGAAGTAGGACCAAAGCTAAAAGTGGTGCCTAACACTTCTCCTGTGGGTCACAGGAGTGCACTTAGTGCTGCACTTGTGTGACCCAGGTTCAGCCATCAGCGGGCTAAAGTCTGCTGTTGTAAAAAAGTGTACTGTGCATTCAAAAGTGAGCATAAAATCATAACATTTCAAACCATAAAATCATGAAAAGTGCACAGTGCGTTTATTTGCTTGTGGACCTATGAGGGCCATAGTGCCACAACATAAAACCATAAAAAGTGCTAGCGCTTCATAAATACAATAAAGCTGTGCCAGTGCACTGGGTGCTCAACATTCAGTAAAGTGCAGTTATATGAGAGGTGCTGTACCCGTGGTACCCCACTAGGTAAGAACGCACACTTGGTCGGCGTGGGTGCATGTGGTGAACTGGCTTGACTTGGTCCATCATTTGAGGTTTTCAATATCTGGAAATAAGACCTGTGTATTATCACTAGGTCAAACAGGCAGGGGTATAAGATCTTTCCTTTTCAAGCCCGTGGGATTCAACGTAGCTTAATGGCTGAGATGAACCATTCAAAAAAGCAGCGCTCCCATCATAGGTCACAACGTACCGTGCACTTTTCATGATTTTATGGTTTGAAATTTCATGCTTTTATGCTCACTTTTGAACGCACAGTACACTTTTTTACCATTTTAACATTGTGGTGGCGCCGGTACCAACAACCCTTGCACATTATTACTCACACACTACCTCAGTGGTAGGTTGGCGGCAGCTTACACCACCACATCTTAAGAATTTTATTTTTATTTATATGTACAGAAAACTCCATAGCGCTGGTAAAACTCCTCACCCCCCATAAAGTCTGCTGTTAGAAGAAAACAACAAGAGAAGGGCGCACCGACCTTGTGCATTACCACTTAGTGATGTTGGCTGACATCACTAACATCAGCATACACCTAGATGCCTGAGTGGCAGCTGGCTTAGCGTCTCTGCGCACCACTAGGAGCCTGAACCAGCTGTTCCTGCCTCCTCCATAGCCCGGCACTCCAGTGAGCGCTGAAGAAGAAGAGAACAGTCACCAGCTCTCTGCTCACTAAAGACTGAAAACTGAGCAGTTAGCAGTCTTTGGTCACTCAGTTCTTGGTGTAGAGGCACCAAGGGTAAGCTGCAGCATCAGACCAATGCTGCATCTACTTAGGGGAGTATATAGGTTGGTTTGTTAAAATCTGTGTCTTCGACGAGGTATAACAAATACAACAACCAAAAAAAAAAAAAAAAAAAAACCCTATTACAGAGCAAAATAACAGGTATCTAAAGTATAGCAGTTCAAATGTGTATAATCAATAATGCATTACTTGAAACACTGGAACTGTACTTGATCAGCAACCGCAAACCATGGCGCTAGCTGTGATCAGTAAACTGGAAACACTGGCACTAGCTACGATCTCTGAACTGGAAACATTGGCACTAGCTGTGTAATCAGTAACAAAGGCACTTGCTATGATCGGCAAACTGGAAGCACTGCAAACTAACATTAATGCGAAAACAGGAAACATTTGCTGTGATCTGCAAACCCCCGGCACTTGCTTTGATCAGCAAAATTGGAGAACTGGCACTGGCTGTAATCAGGCACTGGCAATGATTAGCAGCAACAGTCAGATCAGCAACAGTGAAACATTGGCTGCAGATTAGCACTTTAATCTCCCCCACTTACAAATGCTGTGTGTGTGCCCAAGAAGAAAGGAAGAGCTAGCAGCTGTGGCCAATATTTACACTTGCGATAGCGGTAAGTGGTCACAACTAATAGGAGGTACAGTGCCACACTCAATGGCTCTGTGCTATTAGCTCTGAACCTTTTGTCTGTGATCTGCACTGTCCAATGACAGTGGAATCAAAATGGCTATGCATGTAGGCATAAAAAAAGTCTGGCTACCGCCTATGGTCGAGTCCCAGGGGGTATACTCCCTCTCTTTGCTATAGGTACTCAGTTTTGTTACAAGCAGTGTCAGAAGAATTACAACTCCACAGAAGGGTGGGTGCTGTGTCCGTCAATGATCATCAGGGAAATTAATTTTACAGTAGGTAATAATAAAAAAAAAAAAATTTTCAAAAAAAAAAAAAAACATTTTCCCTTTCATTTATTGACAGACAGCTCCTGATCATAAAGCGGAGTTCCACCCTGGAATTTTTTTTTTTAAAAAAAAAAAAAAAACCCCGGGACAGTCAGGGCTAGTGCATTCCACAATGGCTAGCCTCTGATCTGTCCCGGGTTGCACTTACCTGTTAGGACAAATACTTACCTTGAAAAAGTCTTGTCCAGCGCTGCCATCTCAGGTGTGGGCAGCTTGAAGCCAGCGCGATCCTCTTCGGCGTCCTCTTCCTTCTTGTTCGGTCCCACGATGCCCTGCGCCGGCCCCGCTGTCACTTCCGGGCGCGCGCGTCATCCCTCCACAGCTTCTGGGCATGCCCAGAAGCTGTTTAGAAGGGAATGACGAGCGCGCCCCGGAACGGACGTCGGGGCCGGTGCAGGCGCAATGATTCCTGGGAGCGATATGACGTTCAGCTCCCAGGAATCATTGCAGAGCCAGGAAGTGACGACGGCCGCGGAAGGAGGAAGAAGGAAGTAAGGTAAGTATATTTTCTTCTCTACGAGGTAAGTAAAAAAAAAAAAAAAAAAAAGAGATTATCCATTTGTTTTTCAGGTGACCCGGAGCGAGAAGATGGAGGCAAGTATAAAATTAGGGTGGAACTCCACTTTAACCATTGGGACGTCCCAAAGCAGTGTTAAACATGAGGGGTGGGAACAACGAAAAAGAAATTCCCAAAGCTAACTATAGCCAACCAGGTAAACAGGAGCTCAACCAAAACAACTGGAGCTCACCTAAAAAAGAGGACCAGATCCTCTAAACGGTAGCCTGCAAAAACCTTGCGGCCAAAGGAAGCATCAGCAGATGCCAACACATCCACTTTACAGAACTTTGTGAAAGTGTGCACAGACGACCAGGAGGCTGCTTTGCAAACCTCTGTCACTGACGCCTAATGACTGAAAGCCCAGGAGGCACTGAGCACCTGAGTAGAATGCGCCTTGACAGGGAAAGGAGAAACCTGACACTGAATGGAATAGACATGAACCGCCATCTGTCTGATCCATCTGGAAATGGTCGCAGAGGAAACAGACAACCCTTTTCGAGGCCCATCTGTAAACACAAATAGTGATTTTGACTTCCTAAAAGACTCCATAGCTGCCAGGTACACCCTAATTGCCCAGTCCACATCCAAGGCATGCAAAGCAAGTTCCCTCGGATGTGTTGGCCTGGGAATCAGGAAAGGCAACACAATGTCTTAATTCAAATGAAAATCAGGGACAACCTGAGGAAGGAATGACGGACAAGGGCGAAGAACCAGGTAATCACTGCGAACCACCAGTAAGGTGAACGAAAGGATAACGCCGCCAATTTCAACACCCTACGCCAGTGTTTCTCAACTCCGGTCCTCAGGGCACACTAACAGGCCAGATTTTAAGTATTACCCAGGGGAGATGCAGACTAGAATTCTGCAATCACTGAGCAGCAAATGTGATCACCTGTGAGTTTTCTTGCAAACCTGGCCTGTTAGTGTGCCCTGAGGACCAGAGTTGAGAAACACTGCCCTATGCCCACCAAAGCTACCAAAAAGCTAACCTTCTGGAACAGCGTAAGCAGGGGACTCTCCCGACTATTCTAAAAAGGAAGGCTTCTGTAGAGCTGAATGCACCAAATTAAGATCCCAAGGGGGCAACGGAGCCCGCACTGGAGAAACCAAATGTCAGACACCTTGAAGAAAAGTACGCACCAGGGAGTGAGTGTGTGGCCAAAGGTCATTGGAAAAAGACCACCAAGGCCGATACTTGGCCCTTGATGGTACTCCAGGCCAATTTCTATTCAAACCCCCCCCCCCCTGTTGAAGGAAGATCCGAGCCACCGAAGATGAACCCCAGAAGACTCACACCACACAATGCACGTCTTCTACGTACGATGGTAGATCTTCCTCAAAGTAGATTTCCTAGCTTTTAACGAAGTAGGAATCACTGACTCAGACAAACCTCTATCCTTTAGCACCTGGCATTCAACAGCCAAGCCGTCAAAGTCAGCGACTGTAAAGCAGGATGGAACATCGGTCACTGGGACAGAAGATCCTCCCTGAGAGGAAACTTCCAAAGAACTTCAGTGACCAGCCGCACAAGATCGGCGTACCAAGCCCAGCGAGGCCAGTCCAGGGCCACTAAGATGACCGCAATCCCTTCTGCCTCGAACCTGCATAGGAGTCTGGGCAGAAGCTTGGGAGGAGGGAAGGTGTAAATCAGACAATACTGACCCCACCAGGCCACCAGCGTGTCTGTGTCGTCCGCCAGAGGATCCCTTGACCGAGCCACAAACCTCTGCACCTTTCTGTTGAGCCAAGATGCCAACAGATCCACCTCGGGTGTGCCCCACCAGGGAGACAGGTGATGAAATGTTTCCGGATGAAGGGACCATTCACTGTGGTCTAACGCCTGCTGAGTGCGGTAATCCGCCTGCCAATTTTCCACCTCGGGAATGTGTACAGCTGGAACGAACCGTTCTGCCCACCTTAGAATGCCGGCTACCTCCAGAGCCGCCAAGGCACTTCTTGTGCCCCCTTGGTGATTGTCATAAGCCGTGGCATTGTCCAATTGAATGCGCACTGGGCATCCCTTAAGACGATCCGTCCAATGTTCCAGGCACAGTCTGATCGCTCGGAGTTCCAGGACATTGATCAGTTGTCTGGACTCTTCCAGCATCCAGATCCCCTCAACAGAATGCTTGCTGAGGACGCCTTACCAGCCGGACAGGCTGGCATCCGTGGTGACCACTGTCCAATACAAGGGGAAGAAGGATTTTCCCAGCCGAAGCACAAAGCCACCATATCAGGGACTCCTTTGTTCCCAGACTCAGCCGGATCTGATTGTTCAGAGACTGCGGAGTCTTGTCCCACTTGGTCAGAATCTCCCTTTGCAGGGACTTCGTATGGAACTGTGCAAACAGAACCACCTCGAAGTTAGATACCATCAGGCTCAGCATCCATATGCAAGTCTGGAGGGTTGACCATTTGTTGGACAGCAGGAGGCGAATTGCAGTCTACAATTTCTGAAGTTTGTCCAAGGAGCCCTCTGGCTAAAGCCGAGTCCAGAGTCAGACCCAAATAGTCCTGCTTTGTGGATGGGACCTGGGCAGATTTCTGAAAATTCAGAATCCAGGAGAACTCCCAGAGTTCATATTGTGATCTCCAGGTGCTCCACCAGAGCAGACAGAGACTCCGCTTGCAGAAGGAGATCGTCCAAGTAGCCCAGTAATGCGATCCCCCCGTTGGCGTAGCTAGGCTAGCACCGGAGACAACACTTTTGTGAAGACATGAGGAGCGGAGGCGAGACCAAAGGGTATTGCCACAAACGGATAATGCTCCTCTCCCACAGCAAAGCAGAGAAAACGCTGGTGACTGGCACATATTGGAATGTGATGATAGACATCCTTGATATCTATAGAGGGGCGGTAATCCCCCTGACGCAGGGATGCCACCACTGTTCGAATGGACTTCATTCTGAACTTCTGTACCCGCACAAAGCAGTTTAGCTCCTTGAGGTCCAGGATTGGACGCGCTTTGCCTTCCTTCCTCTGGACTGAACAAGTTCGAATACAAACCCTGAAAATGTTCTGAAGTCGTAACCGGGACAATCACCACTTGAAGGAACACGTCTTGTACCGCCCCATACAGACCCTGTAGCCAGCCTGGGGACAGGCGCAGGTTGAAAGGGAAAAAAAACCTTGCCGGGGGACAAGAGCGAAACTCAATCTTGTAGCCAGACCGAATGACTTCTTAGACCCAGTTGTCTTGTACCAGGGAAGTCCACAGGTCTGAAGATATCCCCCCCCCCCCCCCCCGTGAGACCTTTAATGATGTCATCCAGGGTAGCTCCAAACAGGCGATCTCCTTGAATCAGGCTAGGGATGCACCGAAATGAAAATTCTGGGCCGAAACCGAAAATTGAGGATGCCCTTGGCCGAAAACCGAAACTGAAAATGACTTTTTTCACCCAAATGATTTTAAATTTGTTTTTTCTATCAATATTAGACTTGAATTTAATGAATCTGAAATGAAAAGCTACAAGCCAATAAAATAAATATAACCACACTTTTATTGAAGCACTGCCCCTACCAGAACACTCCAATCAGCGATCTCCGCCATTGGCTAAGAGAGCGGACTGGGAGTCAGTCGGTTGCTGGTTATCCAGCATGCTCGTCTGACTTCTGTTGGACAGACCTATGAGATTCGGCACCTAAAGGGATATTCGGCCAAAAACAACTTACTGCGCATGCGACATGTGTTCCAACATGGCCGTAATGCATTGCAATAGGTTTCCTAATGTGACAGAACACAAAGCAGCGGCGGACATTTTCTTACACCCACGCAAGTCTTGAATTGTACATTTATTGTAACAGAAAATGCTGTGAATCGCATACTTCACACAGCGGTGTGTAATGCCATTTCCAAGAAGTAGATAGTAATAAAAAGTGAACAGCAATATTCAAATGAAACATAACAGCAGGATTTGCATACTAAACAATGATGAAGAAAATGTGCAAATAATGCAACAGATCAAGAATAAATTCCTAATAGATGTGCAAATATGACAATAAGTTCTGAAAAATAAGGTATAATCATTTATGATACCCATTTTTCAGCACGTATTGTCAAGAGAGAGGGGGGGGGGGTCGAGAGAGAGAGGGGGGGGGTCGAGAGAGAGAGAGAGAGGGGGGGGGTCGAGAGAGAGAGAGAGAGGGGGGGGTCGAGAGAGAGAGAGAGAGGGGTCGAGAGATGGAGAGAGAGAGAGAGAGAGAGGGGTCGAGAGATGGAGAGAGAGAGGGGTCGAGAGATGGAGAGAGAGAGAGAGAGATGTCGAGAGATGGAGAGAGAGAGGGGTCGAGAGATGGAGAGAGAGAGAGAGAGATGTCGAGAGATGGAGAGAGAGAGGGTCGAGAGATGGAGAGAGAGAGGGGTCGAGAGATGGGAAGAGAGAGAGAGAGATGTCGAGAGATGGAGAGAGAGAGATGTCGAGAGATGGAGAGAGAGAGGGGTCGAGAGATGGAGAGAGAGAGATGTCGAGAGATGGAGAGAGAGAGGGGTCGAGAGATGGAGAGAGAGGGAGGGGAGGGTCGAGAGAGGGTCGA